>NC_090649.1:308875756-309175756 GCF_040937935.1 Hyperolius riggenbachi
CGGTAACGTCTGCAGTGCGCATTGATATAGTGTGCAAGTCGTCTCCGGGGGAAAGGTCACTGACAGATAGAGCATGCGTGGCCACGCATGCACGCAGTGACGCCGCTCGTCTCACTTGGAGCGAGCAGCGCGCCTGCGTGTAATAACAAAGGGAGACTCTTATGTTTAGAGAAATGTAAGCGGTAGTTTGCTTATGTAAATACAAAATAGTATATGCTTTTAATAATGCAACAATTCATAAAGAAATGATGAGCTTGATAGGCTTGGTACTATGAAATAAACACATATATACATATATAAGAAAAAATAAATAAATAAATAATTCATTGAGTGGAAAACTCCATCTAGTGGCCATAGTATATAATACCAAAAACATCAACCATTGTGAAATAAAATATAGATAGTATGAAAAAATTCATTTTATATAAAAAGATATATATATATAATAACTTTATCTAAAACTGCACAAAATGCAGATAAGTGCAAAAAGTGAAAAACAATAGCATGAGAGTGCCAAGATGCATAATCAAGTGCTAGGAAATAATCTTCTTGAGGCATCCGATTAGGTCCATAATCGAAGATATCTTGCAGTGTGGACATACAGTGTTCATAGTTGATATAAAAAAATATGATCAATGTTCAACTACAAATACAAAATATACAATATATATATTAGTGTCAAATTTTATTGTCTTAAAGTGACATTGACAACCGAGGTTTCTTTTTGTCACTGTCACTTTAAGACAATAAAATTTGACACTAATATATATATTTTATATTTTGTATTTGTAGTTGAACATTGATCATATTTTTTTATATCAACTATGAACACTGTATGTCCACACTGCAAGATATCTTCGATTATGGACCTAACCGGATGCCTCAAGAAGATTATTTCCTAGCACTTGATTATGCATCTTTGCACTCTCATGCTATTGTTTTTCACTTTTTGCACTTATCTGCATTTTTGTGCAGTTTTAGATAGTTATTATATATATCTTTTTATATAACATGAATTTTTTCATACTATCTATATTTTATTTCACAATGGTTGATGTTTTTGGTATTATATACTATGGCCACTAGGTGGAGTTTTCCCCTCAATGAATTATTTATGTATTTATTTTTTCTTATATATGTATATATGTATTTATTTCATAGTACCAAGCCTATCAAGTTCATCATTTCTTTATGAATTGTTGCATTATTAAAAGCATATACTATTTTGTATTTACGTAAGCAAACTACTGCTTACATTTCTCTAAACATAAGAGTCTCCCTTTGTTATTACACGCAGGCGCGCTGCTCGCTCCAAGTGAGACGAGCGGCGTCACTGCGTGCATGCGTGGCCACGCATGCTCTATCTGTCAGTGACCTTTCCCCCGGAGACGACTTGCACACTATATCAATGCGCACTGCAGACGTTACCGGCACCTCTTGAGAAAGCGGCGTTGCCGTGATACGCGTGGAGGGGCACACTCGGGGACACTTGACTGATACTAGCACTAGCAAGTAATTGTTTGTACTCTTTCTCTTTCTGCACCTTACTACCAACAGCGTTCTTGTGGCAGTTTTTATCCATGCGAGATAGACGCATTGTGATTTATTTTATAGAGAGGTCTCTTTGTATGCCCAGTATTTGGTTTGCTGTTTAACTAATTGATACCAAGATTGCTTTGCTCTTGTTTTTATTTTTTTACACTGGAACAAAGGTGTCAGCTTATTTGTTATTTCTGTCTAGTGCTCCATTGAAGCTTTGTGCATATCAAACGTTGTTTTGATTTTGTTATTTGATTATTGTATCAGAGTCCCCCAGTGGGTGTTACCCAATTTTAAATGTTTTTATCTATTTTTGTCCCAGTGTGTTTAATAAAGATTTTGTCAAGCTTTATTTTTGCTTAATTGTTTTGATTATTTGCCCATGCAGATGATCTTTTCTTTTTGTTATTATGCAGTTATTCTGCATCTGATGGGACACTTATCATGGTGTTACACATATAAGATAGACTCAGTTGTTATTGTGTACTTGCAGCAGCTACGACATTGCTCCCCAGGTCTCCGTATTTTTGGCACCCGATTTCATGAGCTCCTTGCAACTTCCATAGACACAGCTACTGCTCCAGTTTCCACGAATAGTGGAATAATGGTAAAATTACTGATGTTCTACTATTGGGATCGTCTTGCGCCATTTTAATACACGCCCCTTTTAAATGTATGCATGACTAGAACCTAGTGGTTCTCTTTAATGTAACTGGGTGCTCCTATATTATTTTTATCTCCAATATCTCACTGTATGACCATGTGAATCCACACTTAAAGAGAATTTGTACTCTAATATTCTTACAATAAAAAGCATACCATTCTATTCCTTATGTTCTCCTGTGCCCCTCTGTGCTGTTTCTGCCACTCCCTGCTGCAATCCTGGTTTGTAATTAACAGTTTTAGGCAGTGTTTACAAACAAAAGACTGGCTTCTAACCAGTGTATCATAGGATGAGAACTAGCTTACTGTGTGACTCATACAGAGCTTGGAGGGGGTGTGTAAAGCTTCTGCCAATGACAAGCTGTGCTGCACATTCCACACATTCCAGCCTCAGCCCGACAGACACGACAGAGGAAAGGAGATAAGATTTATTACAGAGACAGTGCAAGTAGGAAAGGCTGCAGTTATCCAGACCACATTAGAACAGGCATAGGAACTTATAGGATAGAAAAAATAAGGCTCAAAATTTTGTTACAGAGTCTCTTTAACACTGCAGATGCCCCCCCCCCTCCCCCTCCCCTCCAAAAAAAAAAGCCTGAAACCGCTATCTAAAAGTTGGTTCATATAGCGCTGTAAAATTACCAGTTTAACAAGCAGCAGTTTTAGATGCATGTCTGGCTTTTCAGGGACTTACAGGAATAATTTGCATATTCTCCTGCTGCCTTGAAGTGATGTGTTTTTGGAATAGCTTCTTGTTAGTGTGAAAGCTGAATTCTCTATATGCCTTACATTTTAGTAAGGCAATATTGTGCTTAAAAGGCATAGAATTTTCCCTGTAGAGAAGTGCGTACTCAGATGCAGGTTTTGATGGACTTTCTTCCCTCTGACTCCCCTGAGTTCTTTCTACTTCATCATAACTCTTGGTCCATCAAAAATTATAAAAAATTTCTCACTAGACACCTAGTTAAAGAGGAACTCCAGTGAAAATAATGTAATAAAAAGTGCTTCATTTTTACAATAATTATGTATAAATGATTTAGTCAGTGTTTGCCCATTGTAAAATCTTTTAAATCCCTCATTTACATTCTGACATTTATTACATGGTGACATTTTAACTGTTGGCAGGTGATGTAGCTGCTGCATGCTTTTTTGGCAGTTGGAAACAGCTGTAAATAGCTATTTCCCACAATACAGAAAAGTTCACAGACAGGAAACTGCCAGGAGTACGTACTCATAGTTTCTTGTGGGAAGGGTTTAACCACAATATAAGCCATACAGCGCCCCCTGATGATCTTTTTGTGAAAAGGAATAGATTTCTCATGTAAAAGGGGGTATCAGCTACTGAGTGGGATAAAGTTCAATTCTTGGTCGGAGTTTCTCTTTAACGCAGCTAGTGTTGAGCACTTAACGCAGTTAAGTGCTCATAGTCAGATGGTGGATGTCACAGGATTCATTTGATATACGTGATTGGCTTAAAGAAGTAGGTAGAATTTGCCACCTAGAAGATCTGATCTCCACCCTACACAACAGGGAAGAGCAATTTTGGAAAACATGGTTTTGGTGGTTCGAATACAAGGAGTCATCCCAATATGCAACTCTTATATCTGCATAAGATAATCACTTCGCAATTGCACAAGGGAGGTGGGTATTTGGAGCTCACACAACCCTCTGGCATTTCTTACATGGAACCTGGATGTCTCCTGGACTGTGTACTACACACCCTTCCTTCCATCCAGTGGCGGCCTTTTCTTCTCTCTTCTTTTCCTCTTTTTTTCCTCCCCCTTCTATGTGTCACTTCTGTCTTGTCCCAGTGACTTCTTTATTTTTTTTTTCACAGCCGTTTGTTGATAGAAGAGTCGTCAATTGACCATTATAGCGGGTACCCGGTTGTATGATCCCCGAGGGGCGCCAGGTTGCCCAGTTATATAAGCCTATTCAAATTGAGATGGCTCTAATATAAGCTTAATATGGTTGTATGTAAATAAGCTAATTCAATTTCACTGTGATTTCGTTTGCTGTTAAATATGTTTTGTCCTGTTGACAGCTATGTTTCTAACTGCTGGACGGCACTGGTCAGCTGTCCGGCTTATAATGTCAAACTTATCAATAGGATCTATAAAGCCACTTTTTGATTTGTCATGCTATGTCTTTTTTTGTAAAGAATCTTAAAAAAAATAAAAATAAATAAAAGCATAGCATTTTCAGTAAGATTTTTTTTCTATTGGGCCTCTGCAAACATCCTACTGCTTCTTGTTTTCCATAACATTTCTTAATCTCTGGAAGACCATGATCTGAAATAAAATCCAGTGCTTTTGTTATTTTTATGTTAAAATAAATTTGTATGGTGATGTATTTTTGTTTTTCACTCCTAGAACCTTCTTGTGACAGGTGCTGTTGACTGTAGTCTTAGAGGCTGGGATTTAAGGACAATACGACAGCCTCTATTCGAACTTCATGGTCATAACTATGCTGTAAGGCGAGTGAAAGTAAGTGTGCATTTAGGTTCTCATTATAAATCATATTATTATTATTAATACACTTCAACGGAAAAAAGGAGTCTATACCTAATTCTACCAATCTTATATGCTCGAAAATATACCGATCCAAGTACAAACTGGGATAATTAAATTTCCCTTCAGACACCTGAAAAATAGTTTGACTCAAGTATAAGCCTAAATTAGAAACCTGGGCCGCTACTTTTAACACCCACTTCCCATATAGCATTCCCTGGCATCTAATGGGCCCTCCATCCACCCTATAGCACACCTATTGTCTAGTGCTCCCCCCTCCCTCCTCCATGCAGCATACTTGGTGTCTAGTGGTTCCCCCTTCTTTACCTATTCAGCATATCCGGTGTCTAGTGGTCCCCCTCCCTCACCCATACAGCATTGCATGTTGTCTAGTGATCCCCCTCCGCCATACATATGCCATACCTGGTGTCCCCTCTGTCTCCAATAGCTAACAAGCTAAGCTGCCCATCCACCTCCCTCCCCTTGCATTGCTTCCTTGGCCTTGTAGTTTAATGGCTTACCCCATTAGGCACAGTGTTTTACAGCAATTCAGGAGTGGACGTTGTCAAATAATATTTGGTTGATGAAGATTTTATGTAATTTTTATGCACATTTGTGCAGCTTTAAAGAGGAACTTCATCCTAAACAAACATGCTGCCATTAAGTTACATTAGTTATGTTAATTAAAATAGATAGGTAATATAATCTCTTACCCACCCTGTTTTAAAAGAACAGGCAAATGTTTGTGATTTCATGGGGGCAGCCATCTTGTTCATGGGGGCAGCCATCTTTTTGGTTGAAAGGAGGTGACAGGGAGCATGAGACACAGTTCCAACTGTCCTGTGTCCTGATCACCCCTCCCAGCTGCGCGCGCTAGGTTTCAAATTCAAAAAAAAAAAAAAATTCCACCAAAACAGCAGAACAAGAACAACAACATCAGAAATCCCTTCATGCTTTGCACAGCATCAGGGAAAAAAATGCCCAGGCAGTTTTCTTCTGTGCAGCTAAAAATGAGGCTTGGATAAGAAAATCAAAGTTCTGTTGCTGTGAAACTGTTAATGAACCACCAAGTCTTTTCAGTGCTGCGGAGTATATTTTTAGTCTGGAGGTTCACTTTAAATTAGACTAATAAAATGCATTAGCTTTTGATTGGTGTATTTCCAGTAGCATCTCAAGTCTTATGAAGTACTATTTCTACTTTTCCACTAAAATGTTATTTTTTAATAGTTATGTTTGCTATGCATATGTTGTACACGTGGATATACTACACGTGTGTATTCCCCAGCAGATCTGAACACTTTGATTGCAATGTGGTGGCAACTGATCGCTATTCAGTTTCCAATCAGAGAGGGATAGGCTAGCTTTCCATATCGGGCCATTATTTACCTGTGTATACCTAGTTTTAGCTGAGGAAAAACCAGTTGATCCTACTAGTAAGATTTTTTGGTTTGGCCAAGGAAACAGTACACCCAGTAGAGGCACAGGAAGAAGATACAAGCTGCAAAATGAAAATAGCTTAGCTGCAGTGCTATGTCAACAATAGAGTTGTACAGACAATTGCACGTTATGCTGTTACTTTGTTCTGCATTTTTTTTCTTTTTTAACACACTCTCATTTGGTCAGTTTCCCTCATTTTGACATCCATTTTTCATCCTTCAATTCAGTCAGCATACTTGTCAACATGTTATACATTTTACAAATCATGAAATAGATGATCAAAATTGTTGTTTAGTTGAAAGCACCACTTTATAGATAGATGTATACCATATGTTCAAATATATAGTACGTTTTTTTCACTCTGCAACAAATAGAAAGCATTACATATAAATGTGTCCTAGATGAATGTCAAGACACTCATGAAAAGCAAGCATAAATTCCATTTGTACATGTCCACGTTCATTGATCATTGCTGAAACATAAGCAGCCATAAAATCTCAGTGTTTTTTTTTCTATTTTTTTTTCTTTTAATAGTGGATGTACCAGTATACCATTTATATGTAGTCATTTACCTTTACTTTTATATATCAAGAAGATGTTGTGCCCAATTTCTGTTTAAAAGTGTTTTCGTACTGGAAGAATTCAAAACAATCTTTAAATTATTTATTTTCAATAATAACGATAATAATTTGCTCAAAGGAAAATCAGCCAAAAAATTGAAAAGCTAATCAACAGTTTTCCAATACGGTCATGAATATGATGAGAATTAACAAAAAAATATAAGAATTGATTGAAGAGGGGCAGGGGAGGGGACAGATGGCATTGCCAAGACTCAGGCTGCTTTTGTAGTGGCAGAAAAGCATTCTGCTTAGTGGAGTACAATGGAATGGATGCAAATAGTTTGTATTAAGCAATAGGATTCATTCTCATTAGTCTGTTCGTAATGGTTCCATTCTGTGCGTTCCAAAAAAAGGAATGCAAGGATGGGTCCTGCAGGATTCTTCCCGATTGGCCGAACATGATGGTTGGTGATGGAGGCCGACAGAGTCAGTTCTAGCCTATAAGGCCCCACTAGGATGCATTCACATACATTTTGCAAGATACTCATCTGCCGCCATCCATTCGTGTCCCTGCATGAATCACATGCTGGTATACCGATTCCAGAGACCTAGCAGAAGCATCTCTGGCTTCCATTGGTTGCAATAGACCAATTGGGATCATCCCTCCCCAAGGAGTATTTTTATTTATCTACTAATCAGTATTCCTTTACTTGGGAAGGAACAATTTCCATTGCTCTATTGCACCCAATGGGACCCAGAGATGCTTCTGCTAGGCTCTGGGATTGGGTGGCATCAGTGGCAGCTTAGGACCTGAATGGACAGTGGCAGCAGTGGTGGGGGAACCCGGTGACAGGTACTGAGCAGGTAGCAAATAGAATTGTTACATAGTTACATAGTTACATAGTTATTTTGGCTGAAAAAAGACATACGTCCATCGAGTTCAACCAGTACAAAGTACAACTCCAGCCCGTCCCCCACATACCCCTGTTGATCCAGAGGAAGGCGAAAAAAACCCCACCAGGCATGGTCCAATTAGCCCCAAATGGGAAAAATTCCTTCCCGACTCCAGATGGCAATCAGATAAAATCCCTGGATCAACATCATTAGGCATAACCTAGTAATTGTAGCCATGGATGTCTTTCAACGCAAGGAAAGCATCTAAGCCCCCTTTAAATGCAGGTATAGAGTTTGCCATAACGACTTCCTGTGGCAATGCATTCCACATCTTAACCACTCTTACTGTAAAGAACCCTTTCCTAAATAAATGGCTAAAACGTTTTTCCTCCATGCGCAGCTCATGTCCTCTAGTCCTTTGAGAAGGCCTAGGGACAAAAAGCTCATCCGCCAAGCTATTATATTGCCCTCTAATGTATTTATACATGTTAATTAGATCTCCTCTAAGGCGTCTTTTCTCTAGACTAAATAAACCCAGTTTATCTAACCTTTCTTGGTAAGCGAGACCTTCCATCCCACGTATCAATTTTGTAGCTCGTCTCTGCACCTGCTCTAAAACTGCAATATCTTTTTTGTAATGTGGTGCCCAGAACTGAATTCCATATTCCAGATGTGGCCTTACTAGAGAGTTAAACAGGGGCAATATTATGCTAGCATCTCGAGTTTTTATTTCCCTTTTAATGCATCCCAAAATTTTGTTCGCTTTAGCTGCAGCGGCTTGGCATTGAGTACGATTATTTAACTTGTTGTCGATGAGTACTCCTAAGTCCTTCTCCAAGTTTGATGTTCCCAACTGTATCCCATTTATTTTGTATGGTGCTAGACCATTGGTACGACCAAAATGCATGACTTTACATTTGTCAACATTGAATTTCATCTGCCATGTATGTGCCCATATAGCCATCCTATCCAGATCCTGTTGCAATATGACACTATCTTCCTGAGAGTTGATGATTCTGCACAATTTTGTATCATCTGCAAAAATAGCAACATTGCTCACTACTGCATCTACTAGGTCATTAATAAATAAATTGAAGAGCACTGGACCCAGTACAGACCCCTGTGGGACCCCACTGCTAACAGTCTCCCATTTTGAGTACGATCCATTGACCACAACTCTTTGTTTTCTGTCCATTAGCCAGTTCCCTATCCATGCACACAAACTCTTCCCCAGTCCTTGCATCCTCAACTTTTGCACCAGACTTCTGTGGGGAACAGTGTCGAAGGCCTTTGCAAAGTCCAAGTATATCACATCTACAGCATTCCCAATATCCATATTAGCATTTACTACCTCATAAAAGCTGAGCATGTTAGTCAAACAGGACCTGTCTTTAGTAAACCCATGTTGATGCTGAGAAATAAGATTATTTTCTACTATGAAGTCATGTATAGTATCTCTTAGTAACCCCTCAAATAGTTTGCATACAACTGATGTTAAGCTTACAGGTCTATAATTTCCTGGATCAGATTTTTTGCCCTTCTTAAATAATGGGAAAACGTGGGCTGTACGCCAATCCATTGGGACTCTGCTAGTTGCAAGAGAGTCACAAAAGATAAGATAAAGGGGCTTAGCTATAACTGAACTTAATTCTCTTAGGACCCGAGGATGCATGCCATCCGGGCCAGGTGCCTTGTCTATTTTTAATTTATTTAGTCTTGCCTTTACTTCTTCCTGCGTTAAGTATTTAATATTACAGTTAGAAGATTGAGACTCTTCTGCCTCTGTAATTTGCAACAGTGCTGTTTCCTTTGTGAAGACTGAAGCAAAGAAAGCATTTAATAACTCTGCCTTACCTTGGTCGTCCACCATCGAGTTCCCACCCTCATCCTTTAGGATTCCTATACAGTCAACCTTTCTTTTTTTAGAGTTGATGTACTTGTAAAACTTTTTTGGGTTAGATTTGATATCCCTAGCGATTTGATTTTCAGCTTCGATCTTTGCCAGCCTAATTTCTTTTTTACAATTTTTATTGCACTCCTTATAATTGCTTAGTGCAGCCTCAGTCCCCTCCTGTTTTAGGACCTTATAGGCATTCTTTTTCCTCTTCATTTTATCCCTAACCTTTCTATTCATCCATAGAGGCCTTTTTTTATTCCTAGACATTTTGTTTCCATATGGGATATACATACTACAATATTGATTGAGAATACGTTTAAAAGCTTGCCATTTCCCTTCAGTGTCGTCCCCTTGTAGTACATTATCCCAGTTCACCAAACTTAGTGCCTGCCTAATTTGATTGAACTTTGCTTTTCTAAAATTCATAGTTTTAGTGGTCCCGCTGCCCCGTGGCCTATCAGTCACCAGATCAAACGTTATCATGTTGTGATCACTATTTCTATGATAAGGTGTGTGTCTGGTACAGTACAGATTTAAAATAAAAAAATACATTGTTAAAAAAAATAATCAAAGTGTACTAAAGTACAATGTAGTATATTATTCAGCATACCCATTGTTACATTAATTATCCTGGTTTTAGCATCAAAAACACTTCCTATACCTATATATTGCTGTATAACGGTATTTAACCCAAATCTCTTTTAAATGAACCATATGAATCAGAACACTAAGCACATGTAAATCATGTCTAAAACGTGCACACATTTTAAAGTGACACTTAAGGCTACTTGCACACCAAGACGTTGCGTTAGGTGCTACGTTAAGGTCGCATAACGTGCACCTAACACAACGTATGGTGCTGCAAGTGAGGACGGTAGAGTGAGCCGCGTTAGGCGGCTCGATTCCTATAATGTCTCCCAGAGTGGCGCTGATTGGCCAGCGGGACCACGTGATGCGGAGCGAGACACTCCGCATCACGTGGTCCCGCCGGCCAATCAGCGGCCGCCAGTGCAGTGAATATTAAGTAGCCATGTGCGCGGTTAGTGTAGCTGGCTCTCCCCGCCTCCTCTCCGCCCCCCACTGCGCATGTGCAAACAGTCTAACGCGGCTATAGCCGCTGTAACGCCGTAGCATGCTGCACTTTCCGGAGAACGTGCAGCGTTACATGTAACGCAACGTGGGCTGTGTGAACAGCCCACTTGTGTTACATTGCTGTGCGTTGGGGGAGCGTTACAGGCGCACTAACGTGCGCATGTAACGTCTTAGTGTGTAAGCAGCCTAAGTATAGTAAAAAAAAATAATTCACTTACCTGGGGCTTCTACCAGCCCCCTGCTGCTGCCCTGTGTCCACGCCATCCTATGTACACTGTCTGCACACTATACAGTTTAGTACATCAGGCCTAAAATGTGATCCTGTTTACTTTGGTATTTTAATCATGGGTCATAGAGAAAACCCTTTGAGGGTCACACAGTAAGTGCTGCATGCAGTTGGGCCAAAGTCATTTTAGTTAAGATTTATAAACTTATTTAAATTTATATTATTTCTTAGCTTTCTACATGTGCTATCTTCACAGTTTGCTATATAATCCAGTATGTAAAAAGATGGATATCCTATGTTAGATCAACAATTTTCTACCATTATCTGTACAATACAAAGGCCTTTTGGCTTAGGGAAAATTCTCATCTGTTGTTCCTTTAATGACTACTCATTTACTGACATAATTCAGAGGTGCTTCTAAATCCATTCCGCAACAAGCAAAGAAATTCTTTTCGGTAGATAATTAGATAAATGTCAGGTTATCAGATGCTTGATTAATTTTTTCTTAGATCTTCAGCTGTCTGAGAATACATCTTGACTTTGGCTGTTCCTGAATTAAAGAGAATATGTGACAATAGAAATACTGCTACCATTGCTGACCTTAATAACCATTATAAAAATGGTTAGTTCCTCAGATGTGGCTCTCATCCTGTGATGTAACAAGGTGGTCAGCGTCTGACAGATGACCACATTCTTCAACCCAAAGATTCTGTATCCTTTTTACACAGTACTACTCTAAATACCCACTAAATCCCACTGACACAGACATTTATGGCCAAAGTTTAAAGTGAAACAATTTTTCCTTTGTAAATAGCACTGCAAATAAATATACCTTTATACAATGTTAAAATCTTAGTAACACTTTTTTTTATTTCCACTAATCTTGGCTACACATGTTTGAGCTGTGATCATGCAGGGATGTTTCATAGCAAAAATCACTTTGCGATTAGCAATTTTTGTGTGATTTTTGGCAAGAGATTTAGCATTTTTATATTTTCTACATTTACAGACTACCCAGCAAGCTCATGGTGAACCAGAACTCATAGAAGTGTGTAAGGGGCTAGAAGGGACCAAAAAGCCATCTTACTAAAATGTTAAGCAAAACAAAAGTTTGCCGCCTTAAAACAAAAGGAATTTGCGATAATTCAGGTTGGAGTCAGCATATGAGGTCTCCCACCATGCATCACTGCTGAATATGCAAATTATCCCCTGTTGTCCCTGTAAGCTAACCATACATCCAGAACCACTGGAATGCAATGACATGTCAGCTTATTAATTGTACAGAGCCACAATAATCCAACATGCATACAGACTGTTTTGGATTGGTTGATCTTCATCAGTGCATGGCATGGATTCATGTGGTTCTATGGAGTAGGACTTGAAACACTCAGAGTTACCGACTACACAGCAAGCTCATGGTGAACCAGAAAGCATTGGAGTGTGTAAGGGGCTACAAAAGACCAAAAAGCCTTCTTGCTAAAATGTTAAGCAAAACAAAAGTTTGCCTTCTTAAAACAGAAGGAATTTGCGATAATTCAGGTTGGAGTGAGCATATGATATATATATATTTTCTACAGAATCACAACTGGTGTAATAATGCATCACTTTCCTGACTTTTGTTTAAAGAATTACTCTAGTTTGAAATAGCCCATTTGATTACATTATCCAAGCACTTTTCAAACCACTAGCTATTACAAATTCACTGCAAAGTGCTCTATGTATGAAACAGGCCTCAGTGGCACATCAATACAAAATTGAACGGATAAGTTAGAGCCTATTTACACTGCATGGATCCATGACTCGGCTATGCAAGTCTTGAGACGTTAGGATTTCCAAAGTTAAGACACACACACACACACACTCACACACACACACACACACACACACACACACACACACACACACACACACACACACACACACACACACACACACACACACACACACACACACACACACACACACACACACACACACACACACACACACACACACACACACACACACACTCTCACACACACACACACACACACACACACACACACACACACACACACACACACACACAGTATTGTCTTTTGTCCCCCCCATGCCTAATGCTGGGTACACACGTTTAGGTTTCCCGCTCGATCCGCGGGGTCGAACGGATCGTTTCGATTATTTCAAACATGCTCGATTGGATTTCGATCGTTTTTTTTTAATGTTAAATATGCAAAATCGATGGCAGGAACGATCGAAATCCGATCGAGCATGTTTGAAATAATCGAATCGATCCGCGAATCGAGCGGAAAATCTCATCGTGTGTACCCAGCATTAGTATGCCACTCTTATTAAAACCCTTATTGTCCTTCCACCCCGCCATCGAACAGTACATGCTGCTCAGCTGTCTGTACAATGCTCATTCCCAATCAGTAAGGTCAACATTGCTTAGATGCATGTACAAGCCTTTACATAGTTGGTTCTTTTATCATGTGGCCATGCTCAGACCTGGCAATTAGCACAGAACAGTGACAGGTAGCTCACATTTAAACTCCTCCCCACACTAACTGATGGGAAGAAGCGCTAGTACAGATAGCTGCTGACATTGTTGCATTTCGGCGGCCGTTTGCAAGTTGGGGAAACCCTTTATTCAGACCATAAGACGCAGTGACTTTTCCTTTTTGGGGGGTCTTCTGGTCCGATTATATAGTAACTTGGTTTAAGAGTGCTTTGCTAGATAAGCAAGCAACATCTTGATACACAAGCACACTACGTATATGCACGTCATGTGATCACAACTGAGCCATTGGTTCTTCTACATTTGAGGATACAGGACTGTACTTAATTGTACTTTGTCTGATTGTAGGGTCTGCATAGTGTCACATTTCCATTAAATCAAAAGTTACCAAAAGCAATTTTGATTGGATAAGTCGCTTGTTAAAGCCATACACGCAAAAAAAGGTTGGGGTGATCCAACAGATTGCAATGATTCTGTTAGTTATTGTGAAAGTCTTTTTTACATTTTTACTTTATACAGTACAGTGCTTTGTATTAAATATTTTTCTATAAATGTTTTTGGATTACCCTTATGGGGAAATTAACTTTGAAATAGGAGTGCTTTGGATTACAAGCATGTTTCCAGAACTAAATATGCCCTACAAACCAAGGTTCCACTGTATTTAGCTACCATTTACTCTTCTCTGCTAGTTTGAATGACAGTGGAAAACTTTGCTGGCTGGTATGATTGGTGAACCAGCTTATGTTTTAAGTGAACCTCCAGACTAAAAATCTACTCAGCAGCACTGAAAAGGCTTGGTGTTTCTTTAACAGGTTCTCGGCATCAGAACTTTGTTTTTCACACCCAAGCCTAATTTTAGCTGCTTAGAAGCTGAGCTCCTCCCCATCAAAGAAAACTGCCTGGGCATTTTCCCCTGATGCTGTGCAAAGCATGATGGGATTTCTGATGTTATTGTTCTTGTTGCCTAGCAGCTGGGAGGGGTGATCAGGACACAGGACAGTTGGAACTGTGTCTAATGCTCCCTGTCACCTCCTTTCAACCAAAAAGATGGCTGCCTTCATGATATCACAAACATTTGCCTGTTCTTTTAAAAAAAGGGGTAGAAAACAGTGAGATAAGAAAAAAGTGGGTATGACCCGATTGGACACAAATCACACACAAAATATAATTGCAGTATCAAAAAGAAGAATATTTTATTAATCCAAAAGTTATAGCATAAATACACACAATTAAAAATGTGCCCACCCCGCACCCTCCACAATCCCCCCAGAGAACCCAGACCCCCACCCCCACAGCAGGTCCCACTCCTATACCTCCACTAATGGTATCAAAGAAGGAGCCAATCTGGCCCCTATAGACAATAAGTCCAGCTGTATGATCAGATCATTAGTTAGAAGCTGAAGTTCAGCATATGCAAATTGCAGATCAAAAGATTATAATAAGTCCATAGGGTTATCCAGGTGGAGGCACTTTGTACAGGTAAAGGTCCTGCAATCCTCAAGCCAGTCACAAAGGAGAGAAAGCATCCAAGCATGTAAACAGCACCGACATCACCAGTCTAGTGATCATGCATCAATTGTGTTAATGTCTGTGCCAAGTGGCCTGATATGAACAGCAGCCAAAGGCAAACAAAGCACATGTATGCAGTTGCCATGCAATAGCAAAGTTAGTGAGCAGAGACTCAGTATCAGCACATGTCCAGGAACGGCATTGCAGCCCTTGAGATGATAAACATATGCTTGATGCACAAAGGATAACAGCCAGCCGGCAGGTACATAGCAATATAATAGCTGTTGCATAAGTAGGCTTACATGCTCCAGAAAGTGTCCATGTCCGGGCAACAATGGGATGCTTTCCAGGCTCAGACGAGGTGCTGGTAACCCTCAGGAGTCCGGAGACTGCATAGGGATGAGGCCAGGTCCACGTGTGGGAGGACGATGGAGGTCGGGACGCAGCACATGCATCCTCGACCGGTTTCACCGGACTTCCGGCTTCCACTGGAGGTATACGTCACTACCATAATCCTCTATGCGGGGATCTTACCTCCCCGCCGGACCGACGTCACAATTGGGCCGGCCACGCCCGCCCCCACAGACGGCCAATGCCAGGCAGGAGGGCGGGGCAGGCAGACGCGGCGGCAGGCCGCCATGGCAACCAGCCGGCGCGTCCGCCAGAGCCCCGCCCACCAGCCCGAACGCCGCATACGGGGCGGGCAGGGCGGATGGACTCCGCGCAAGAGAACAGTCGGGCCATAGCGGCACCATACGTCCCCCAGGTACGGAGTCCACCAGGCCCCAGCCGCACCAGGCGGCACCACCAGAGGGGGCGGGCGAGGCCGGGCCACGCTACGAGCCGGACCGGAAAGGGGAGACAAGGGCCCCACAGGTATACAGTAATTATATAGTTAGAAAAATCCTAATGCCTGGATACGGCCAATGAACTTAAGGCTCGGTCAGTGATGACAGAAACAGTTGGTGGCAAATAACAGATTAGTCATGACATATAACGCACAGGGGACAAACAAAGAGGTAGTCCCCCCAAAAATGCCGATGCAAAAAGCACCCTAAAAGACAGAAAAAATTAACATGATGGCCTATAGCGTTCAGCGATGTATATAGTGGGGGACACCCCACTCGGACACTCGAGGCAGAGCGAGTGCAGCAAAAGACACATATGCAGAGAGAGTCCCATAAAAGGGGCATCAGACAGGTAAAAAGGAAGCATAACTGGTGTTCTCATTCAATCCCGGAGGCAGGGTTGCCTCCAGGTCAAAGATCCACCTAGATTCACGCTGTAATAACAGTCTATCCATGTCCCCCCCTCTCTGAGAAGCATGAATGCGGTCCAGACCAATGAAACGCATTCTAGCAGGGTCCCCTGCATGCATGGTTTTGAAATGCCTGGCCACCGGGGTAAGACTGGACGTATTTTTACTCCTTATATTAGTTACATGGTCAGAGATCCTGGCACGCAACTCCCGTTTGGTTTTACCTATGTAAAATGCACCACATGGGCATAACAATAGGTAAACTACCAGCGTGGTATTGCAGTTTACATAATGAGCGAGCGTCAAATCTCTACCGTCCGGTAGCCTGACATCGTGACCCACATGCACGTACCTACACATGGTGCAACCACCACATGTGTACGTCCCCAATACCTTACAATGTCTAGATGTAGTTGAAGGGTTGACAAAATGGCTACTGACCAAACTATCTCTAAGAGAGGGTGACCGTCGGAATGAGAAAAGTGGTCTTTCTGGGACATATCTGCTGAGCTCATTGGTAAGAATATGCCAATGTTTCTTAATTATATGGCTGATTTGTTGGTGTTGGGCTGAGAATCTCGTACAAAAGCGCACAACGTTCCCACCGCCCCGTGTCTCCCGATATTTGTTTGAGAGGAGGGATGTGCGGCTACTTGCATCCGCCCTCTTAAATGCCCTCCTCAGAATCCCCTCAGAGTAGCCTCTTTCCTTGAATTTGCCCTTAAGTTTATTGGCCTCTACTCTAAAAGTCGCATCGTCTGAGCAGTTACGTCTCACCCGTAGGTATTGCCCCACCGGTATGCCTCTCACAGTGTGGGAGGGATGGAAGCTGTCCGCCCTTAGGAGAGAGTTGGTGGCTGTCTCCTTTCTGTATAGGCTGATGGGATTTCTGATGTTATTGTTCTTGTTGCCTAGCAGCTGGGAGGGGTGATCAGGACACAGGACAGTTGGAACTGTGTCTAATGCTCCCTGTCACCTCCTTTCAACCAAAAAGATGGCTGCCTTCATGATATCACAAACATTTGCCTGTTCTTTTAAAAAAGCAGCAAAGTGTTGTACCATGTTAGCCATGAGTAAAAGCAAGAAGTTTTGAATCAGGATGATACCATTTATTGGCTAACGTAGAGATAGATAAACAGTGAGCTTTCGACTTATAAAAAGCCTTCGTCGGACTGGTTCCTGACCAAAACTGAAAAACACAGCTTATATACACTGACATACAGAAAAGAAACATTCTTTAGCAAACATAAATGTAATTAGATGCCTTAAAGAGAATCTGTATTGTTAAAATCGCTCAAAAGTAAACATACCAGTGCGTTAGGGGACATCGCCTATTACCCTCTGACACAATTTCGCCGCTCCTCGCCGCATTAAAAGTGGTTAAAAACAGTTTTAAAAAGTTTGTTTGTAAACAAACAAAATGGCCACCAAAACAGGAAGTAGGTTGATGTACAGTATGTCCACACATAGAAAAATACATCCATACACAAGCAGGCTGTATACAGCATTCCTTTTGAATCTCAAGAGATCATTTGTGTGTTTCTTTCCCCCATGCACTGAAGTTTCAGGCTGCTCTTTTCTTCCTGCAAACAGCTTTGCCCTTGTTTGTAAATCCTCAGTATGTGAAAGCCCAGCCAGCTCAGAGGACGATTTATCAAGCTTGTAAAAGATAAGAGAGAAGCTGCTCTAATCTAAACAACACACAGGCAGTGTGCAGAGAGGGGCCTGGAAGGTTGAGTTCATAGCAGAGCCACAACACTGAAGAATTTGGCAGCCTTCCAGACACAGGCCGACAAGTCTGACAGGGGAAAGATACATTGATTTATTACAGAGACAGTGATAGTATAAAGAGCTGCAGTTAGCCAGAACACATTAGAATAGCTTTTGGAACTTGTAGGATGATAAAAAACAGGATGCAATTTTTGTTACGGAGTCTCTTTAACTGTTACGGAGGAGGCTTTCCCAGGCATCCTATCTAAATTGATAAGATCAATAGAATCCTCAACATGACATAAAGCAGACTCTGGTGATGGGGAGACATCGTGAATTCCGATTTCAAATGGTAACGGCCTGGTTACATGCACCATTAATTCTATGCTTTAGAGAATTGTGGCATTTAAAGCCAGCACATGAAAAAAAATAAAATGAATAGTGACAGTGAATACCATCTTACACAGCATATGGCACAAAAATGAATGAAAAGATAGAAAAATTAAAATTGAAACAATTGTGGCATTTAAAACCCATCGTACCAGCACAAGAAGTTAGAGTCCTTGTTTAAACCATCTTCTACAGTTTTGAGTCTTAACTCACCAAAATACATCAGAATAAAAGTGTGGTAGACATTCTGCATATAAATAAAAGTCAGGAACACAAAATTGTTGAAGTAAATAAATGTATCAATAATCTGAAATAAAACTGTATAAATAAGGCAGCAGATTATGCAGTATGTACATATATACTCCTAATACACCTCCCGCTCCGGATTTACCACATAAGAGGTACGGCGTCCAACTCTGGCATCCGATGCAGTCTGGTACCTAAAGGCCCATACTCACGAGTGACATTTGTCGCCGCAACACGCAGCGCGCGCGTGTTGCGGCGACAGGTCGCCCGTGAGCATGGGCCTCCGCACGCGCGCGCACCCCGAACTGTTGCCCGTCGCTCATGTCGCCAGGCGATTGAAACTTTCAATCGCATGGCGACAGTCGCCGCTGCCCCCCCGCCGCAACTGTCGCTAGTCCGCGTGAGTACGCGGACTAGCGACAGCAACCTCCATGTAGGTACATGGAGCTTCCGGCGGGGGGAGGAGGAACGTCAGCGACAGCTTCCGCCTTGCCGCTGGTCCCTCTTCCGCGTGTGTACGCGGAGGGACCTGGCGAGAAGCTGTCGCCGGCCTGTCGCCCACACGCTCACGTGTGCTGGCGACAGGCCACATTTCTCGCCCGTGAGTATGGGCCATTAGACAGATGCATTCGCACAGTTTCCAGATGAAGTCAGCGTGCGTCACTGACCTGTCACTTCCCTGCTTGTGCAGAATGTATGCATTCCAAATGCTTTGTTCCAGTAGGTGCCGGAAAATCTTTTTATAATATTTTTTTCTGCTGTTTCCTGACAGCAGGATAAAAGGTCACCGCCTGGTCAGCTTTGTCCACACCACCCATGGTGTGGTTATAGTCCACCACGACCTGCGGTTTTGCAATATCTTTTCCTCCTTGTTCTGGTGGGGACCGTGGAGGTGTCATGAACAGTAGAGAGGAGACAGACGTCTTTTTTGTCCCGCCACCGGAGGGCTAACATCTTCCCTTTCTGCCAAGCAGCTATGTCCCCAGTCTTCAGCTTCTGCTTGGCAAAGGCCGACGGCATCTCCCTCCTGTTAGCCCTAACAGTGCCATAGGTGTTAGTCTTATGCTTTATAAGAATCTCAGACAGTTCAGGGGAGGTATAGAAATTATCTGTGGGGAGACAGTAGCCTTTGTCCAACAAAGGCTCCAGAAGGGACAATACAGACGATGTCGCCACTCCAAACTCGCTAAACCTGGGACAAAATTTTGTGCCTTTTCCCGTATACAAAATAGTATTCCAGATGTATCCGGTACTTGACTCGCATAGCGTGTATGATTTGATCCCAAAGCGGGCCCGCTTGGAAGGAATATATTGGAGCCAGCTCAGCCTTCCCTTATAGGCCATCAGGCTCTCGTCCACGCTGATGGCACATACGTGGTCCTAAAATTTTCCACCACCATCTGGTAGACCTCCCAGATTTTTTTTTAGTTTTGGAGCAGGGTGGGTCGACTCCTCAAAAGTTTCATTGTTAGAAAAGTGGAGAAATTTCATTATAAGGGAAAAGTGGTACTCAGACATAACTGTACCGAAGAAGGGGGTTGCAATGATCTTATTCGTGCTCCAGTACCATTTCTGCAGGGGCTTCCCCACCACTCCCTGCAGAATGATCAGGCCCAAAAACAGCCAAATATCCGCTGCTGTTACCGGCTCCCAGGTCCTGCTTCTGGAAAAGGGTCCTTGAGGAGTAGCCAATTATTGGGTGGCATAGCGATTAGTTTCCTCCACTATCCTCTCAATAACCGCCTTCGAGAAGAAAAGGTATGCCAGGGGGTTGCACTTGCACTCCTTCTTCAGGCCAGGCTCCCCAGTAAAAGGGAAACGTGGGGGCGGTGGCGGAGCCTGAGAAAGGTCGATGGGGCACCAAACCCGGACATCACTAACTTCGCTGGTGATGCTGTCGCTATCTGGGTCGGATGACAGATCCCCAGGTGCGTCGCTGTCACTGGAGTCCGCCAGTGACTGCAGATCGCTGTCCTCCAACTCCGCCAGCGCTTCCGCGGTGAGACGCCTTCTGGAGGATGATGCCATAGTAAATCCAGGCAGAGGTCGGTGCAGGCAGCAGGCAAAGAGTAGTCCAAGTCCAGGCAAAAATCGTCAACGGGTAATCAATCAAAATCCAGGCAGAAGGCAGAAAGAATAGTCAAAGTCCAGGCAAAAATCGGTAACAGGTAGGCAGAAATCAAGATTAGATAAGCACTCACAGATCACAGAGATCACAGCCAGCTCCTCTCCAGCTCAACAGCCACAACTCCTCTCAGCAATCCAGGAAGCAAAAGGCAACATTGCATTGGATACAAAATCCCATTGTATCCAATACAATGCTGTTTTGGCCCAATCAGAAGAGTTTATTTATTTATTTATTTTATACTCCCTCCCTCCTTCCTTGCCTCCCCTGTGATCCTACGCTGCCCCTACGTCACTCGCCGCTGATAGGCTAATTGGCCGCCGGGTCCCCTAGGATCAGAGCGCTAATGGGGACTCCGGCAGCCGGGTGGAAGAAGCCTGGGTCCCGCTGACAAGCGCTGATCGCGCGCGGGACCCAGGAATTGGCTACAGGCACTTTTTTTTTATTTCCAGCCTCCCTCCCCGATGACTTCTCGCCACCCGCTACGTCACGACGCACCGCCGATTCTCCCTGCTAATTGACCGCCGGGTCCCGGAAGATCAGAAGGTAATGGGGACTCCGGCGGCCGGGGGGAAGCAGCCTGGGTCCCGCTGACAATCGCTGATCACGCGCGGGACCTAGGAATTAGCTGCAGGCACTGCTTTTGCCCAAACGAGCAGAGCTCGGGCTTACCGCTCCTGACATGTGTCAGTCAGCCCGAGCTCTGCTCGTGAATACCGCCAGGGAGGTTAAACAAGGACTCTAACTTCTTGTGCTGGTACAATGGGTTTTAAATGCCACAATTCTTTTAATTTTTCTATCTTTTCATTCATTTTTGTGCCATATGCTGTGTAAGATGGTATTCACTGTCACTATTCATTTTATTTTTTTCATGTGCTGGCTTTAAATGCCACAATTCTCTTAAGCTTAGAATTCATGGTGCATGTAACCAGGCCAGTTACCATTTGAAATCGGAATTCACGATGTCTCCCCATTACCAGAGTCTGCTTTATGTCATGTTGAGGATTCTATTGATCTTATCAATTTAGATAGGATGCCTGGGAAAGCCTCCTCAGCAACAGTTAAGGCATCTAATTACATTTATGTTTGCTAAAGAATGTTTCTCCTCTGTGTCTATGTCAGTGTATATAAGCTGTGTTTTTCAGTTTTGGTCAGGAACCAGTCCGACGAAGGCTTTTTATAAGTCAAAAGCTCACTGTTTATCCATCTCTAAGTTAGCCAATAAATGGTATCATCCTGATTCAAAACTTCTTGCTTTTAAAAAAGGGTGGGTAAGATAGATTGTATTACCTATCTATTTTAATTAACATAACTAATGTAACAGTATATTTGTTTAGGCTGAAGTTCCTCTTTAAAGGGCACGATTTCAAAAAGAAGACAATCCATTAAATTAAAAACAAAAAAAGGATTTCTTCTCATTTTGAGAGTATCACATGTGGCTTCTCGGTTAATTAAAAGTTAACTTATGCTTGCATGTCTTTGTAATTTTTAAAAAACATGGACCACAATATCTGAGTGTAATGGCTTTGGCCATAGGCATTTTATGAACACATGTTTTACCACACGAAACTGGAAAAACATCATGGCAGTAATTTTACATAAAGCTCAAGGCACAACATCTGTCGCTATGCAACTCTTACTCAGTTTTTGTTTCTGCCACATTGTTGTGTCGAAGCCTACAGACTTTATACAAAAATACTACTATGACAGATTTCCACTGTCCTTCACTTAATACTTTGTTGTGAGCACTTATGAAAAATCATATATTTTATACTCTGAATGTACACTTTAAAAGGCTGATATAATTGTGTTCTGAAGAATTGTTACTTTTCTTACTGAATACTTACTGTTTTATGTGGCGGATCCTGTTAAAATCCCCCCCCCCCATTAAAGCGGAACTAACTATAACAAGTAACTTGTCTATATATCCTATCTAAAGTTTACACAGCAAATCTAGCTGCAAACAGCTTCAGCAGTTTATGATTATTTATTCCTGTGATACAATGAGAGCGGCCATGTTCTGTTTGTCACATTACAAAAAGGCAAGCTGATCTGCATCTCCAGCCCTCAATCTGTGAAAACTTCACTCCCCTCTCCTCCTCCCTTCTGCCTCTGAAATCTCTGGCTAGTAACCACCTCCTCCTCCTGCCCGGACTGGGCTCCCTTAGCCCTTGCTACTAAGGCTGAGAGTGCCAAGGCACTCTGGAGAAGCTGTGGGCGAACAAACAAACAATCAAAAAAGTATTTGGCTTGAGGAATGCCCTATTAACTATATGAAAGGGACACAATTATGCAATGACTAAAAGTTTATCTTGGATCCACTTTAATAATGATAGCAAGGATAGCATAAGGTTAAAAAAAATCAGCTGATTAAAAAATGTATCAGCTGCTTAAAATTTGCCTTGCATTTCTGCTAATCCTCTAACATTAAAGTACTGACCCAGAATTTGGCATTTTAAGGCCTGGTTCCAGATGGACAACCCACAGCGTCTCGTTCAGATGCTTTTCTGCAAACATGCAGAAAAGCATTTGAGAGCTTTCAGCGGCTTCCAGTGTCGCTTACCCGCATTTGTTTTAATCCAATAAAGCAATTTTCTGATAAAAGAGCAGTGCTGGATCGTTTTGGATGTCTTGGATCATATACCTGGATGGTACACAGGTGGATCCGTTACACGCTTGACCCCTAAATCATTGGAGTGCTGTCCTATCTTCCTTTTGGGCTATTAGACTTGTACCTTGGGACGTGCACCATGACAGATCCAGGCGAAGATTTGGCCCCGATGGGCTGTTCCTACACTGATGCACAGGCACAGAACATTTTGACATTGGCTGAAAATGGTGCCACCTTTTTGAACAAATCTGACGCAAAGATTCTTAAATGAGAGATTGAAGCCTTGCGTAAGACACAGATTACATACGATCTACATGCCAAGACTTTGGCTGAATACCATAAAGCCGGAAGGATACCGAGATCTATCAGAGACAATGTGGCGCCGCAGATGTTTCCAGGTGACAAGGAGTATTGTAAAGGATGGGAAGGTTTCTGGAACAAAGCGGCCTTCGATTCCATGCTGTATACTATCGTGAGAATTCACTGCGAACTACAGACGATAGATGGAAAAATCAAGACCCTTGACTTGGAGTTGCGCATTGCTCTTACGGGTGATGAATATGACCAATATGTGGATAGCCTGGAGACTAAAATAGAGGCCTTCCTACATACCCAAGAGGAGATGAAACGGTCAAAATTTAGAAGAGATGTCTCTGATTATGCTACCGGTTATGTATATACTTGGCAAAAAGTTCCGAATCCAGCAGCAGGCAGGGGTCGAGAACGTGGTAGACCTAGACCACGTCATCCCCCACGACCGAAGGGTGATCCGTCAGGTAGTTCAGCTGAGGGGGGTAATACCTCGGAACCATCTGCACCTTCGGGGGACTCTTCCCTGATAAATACAGGAAGAGGAGTCGGAGTGGCGGTAGGAGGCATCACCGCCAAGGACAGAGATCACAGAGCCAACCAGATGCAACTACGCCAGAGGAAAACCTAGTTTCCTTGGTGGTGAATATTTCTGATATCTCGCTTAGTCCAGTAGAAGAGCGTGTACTTATTTTGGACTTTCTTTTTGTCCCACAAATAATCCCAATTTTTTTCTTTTGGATACTGAATTACACAATTTTTTTCGATCTATTAAACTTAAAAATTTCTTTAGCACATCTTTAACTAAGCCAGCAGTGCATGAGGTGGAGGTTACTGGCTTGACCTTAAAAGAAACAGGCCTGAGGAACAGAAGTTCATTTAGGCCTCGTTCCAATCCTGCCATCGACCTGTTTATCTCTAATGTGAAGAGGGAACTAGCATTAGTTGAAGCTGAATATAAGAACGGCTGTAAAAGAACTTCTGCGAATTTGTCCAGGGAGAAACGTATTGCCCTTGATAATTTGAAGACAAGAGAAGATGTTGTGATCCGCCCTGCGGACAAAGGGGGTGCGGTGGTGGTCCTTAATATGTCCTATTATAAGGAAGAGATCAATGGACATTTGTCTAACGATCTTGTTTATGAGGTACTTCCTGCTGATCCCACTTATGTAGTACAATCTAAATTGAGGAAGCTAGTTGAGAGTGCGTTTAATGATGGTATCATTGAAAAGGACTTGAAGCAATTTTTGATTAATGAACATCCTGTGACTCCCCTTTTTTTACACACTACTTAAGATACATAAGGACCTCCACTGCCCCCCTGGGCGACCTATAGCTGCTGCGGTTAATTCTGTTTTTACACCAGCAGCACAATTTTTGGATAGGGTGTTACAACCTTTTGTCATGCAACTGGACTCTTACATTAAGGACACAGGCTGTTTTTTGGAGAAGTTAGCTTCGCTAGAGAATGTGGAGGATTCATGGCTGTTGGTCACCATTGATGTCGAGAGCCTCTACCACGCCATCCCACATGATGGCGGTGTAGAGGCTGTAGACTATTACCTTTTCACCAGGTCCGATTACAGTCCCAGTCAACGGAGTTTCTTGATTGCACTTTTGAATTTGATTCTTCACGAAAAATATTTTTCGTTTGAAGGCCGTTTTTTTCTACAGCGATATGGTACCGCCGTGGGGTCGAACGTTTTTGTTTGTGGGCGGAGCCGCATTTAACCCTTTTGGCTTTTATTGATATTTTGCATGAGAAATGTGCACATATACAGCTGACAGTTGATGCGGACCTGGGGAGGGTTTCTTTTTTGGACACTGTTTACAGACCTATTCGTCAAGGGTACAGATAGGAATTCTGTACTTCATTATAACAGTTTCCATCCGTGACATCAGGTGATCAGCATTCCTAATAGCCAATATGATCGTGTTACCAGGATTGTCAGTGATGATACATTAAGGGAAAAGAGATTGGTGGAAATGGATGGTAAATTTTGTGCTAGGGGATATCCTTCTAATACTCTTACTAGATATCGGAGGAGGAAAGTGGTGGCTTGTGAGGAGAAGAGAGGTGTGGGATGGATTGCATGCGTCTCCACATATAATACTATCAGTAATGAAGTATAACGTATTGTTGCTAAACATTGTCGTACGCTTAAAGATTCTCTCCCGCATGTTCCCGAATTCCAGCTGCCCCACTTTTTTCCTTTAAGAGAGCTCCATCTCTGGAAATCAAATTAGTTCATTCTGATCTTGGCCCTAAATCTAAGTTGCCACGATTGTGTGGGACTTTTCCGTGTCTCAGCTGCCATATGTGTCATAGCATTATAAAGGGCGACTCTTTCGCCCATCCCACTTCGGGAAAATGATATACTATTAGAGGACGTTTTTCTTGTAATTCACGCTATGTAGTTTATATGCTGAAGTGTCCCTGTGGCAGCTGTTACGTGGGGAAGACCACTCAAGAACTCAAAGAGCGTATATCTGCTCACAAGACTACTATTAGGGGTAAGAATTTAGATCATGCGGTATCTGAGCATTTTACGCAATTCCGGCATGATGTGAGTCAACTTAGAGTTCAAGTTTTAGACTGAGTCCCTCGGGAGTTTAGTGGTGATAGGGGTAGAGAATTGTTAAAGAGGGAGGCCCGTTGGATTAGGGAATTTGGGACTACTGGATGGGGGGGATTAAACAGAGAGTATGATCTCAATTTCATTTGGTGATGCTTGATATGATGTTCTGTGTCTTGTGCATCGGGGTGGGGTACTGTCCCTTAGGGGTCTCTTTTTTTCTTTGCCTGTTTGATGTATCCCTTGCCTTGTAGGCATTTTTGAGGGTAGAGGGGTGTTGCTTTATTAAGGGGGGATGTGGATACCCTGTGAGTCCAATGGTGTTGCGGATTTTTGTTTGTGTTATTTTTCGTGTTTTCCGCGTACATTGCGGCTGTTTTTACGCATCATAGTGGCGGCAGAGCATCAGGACGGCGCTGTATACGTCATTCCTCCTGTCCCCGCTTTGGGATCTTTTAGCTGTTTGGCTGCCATCACTGATCAGGTAAATGACAACGATTGTGTTTGTTTACTTTGGGAATGTAACATCATTTCTGTTTGACCAATGGAATGGGGGGGGGGGAGGGGGGGTGACCCTGTGAGGTCAGTCCCTGCAGTTCCTCATCAGGTCCAGTCATTTACATGTTGATTATGATTGGTTACCATGTTTTTATCTGAGACTATATAAGCTGTGAACCTGCATTTGCACAGATTGTAAGATTCAATAAAGCATTTTTCTGATAAAAGAGCAGAGCTGGATCGTTTTGGATGTCTTGTTTTAATCCTTGTTGCAGGTTGCTTCCAGGATCACCTGAAATGATAAAGAAAATTGGGATTGGAACACGGCGTTCATGTAAACAGTTGTACTGCTGGTATCTATCTATTCATATGAATGGACAGCACTTAAACGACGAGCACCTCGGCCTGTCGCTTAGTGCCAAAGGATGCCTGTGTGAACCGGACCTAACTTATGCTGTATTATTTTGTCAGGTGTGCTGGCACACAAAGCATTGAAACCAAAATACCTGCCTCGTGGGTTTAGAAGTGTTTTGTGAACAGGAATATAGATGGTAGCATTGTACTTCTCTCACTTTAGGCTCCTTTCAACATCAATTTTCAGTAGATGCGTATTTCATTATGGACTAAATAAAGCTTTTTTCGACTAGTGAATATTCCAGAATTGCAGCTGGTATCACTTCCTACAAAAATGGAAACTGTGCGGTCAGTTATAATCTCACTTCAAGGTTTTGTGAATGTAACACACTTGTGGTACGTAATAATTGTTGACATGTTCATCTATCTGATGGTGGCTTGCCTTTTTCTTTCAGTTTTCACCCTTCCAGGCAAGTGTCTTAGCATCCTGCTCCTATGATTTCACCGTGAGGTAAGATATTTGTTCATTATTAAAATATTTTTTCATCGCAATATTTAGTGTACGACACTGATAAAACACAATTTTATTACTATATCCCCCAGTGTCTTTTGTAACTTTCCGGTCTGTGTATACTATTAATTGGATGCACAATGTTAACTGAACAGCTCTCGCGAAAATAATCTCCTCTGACAGGTGCTGCTGAAAACATTTTCCCAGTTTTCCAGAGTGACACGCAAAATGTATAAGCTATAATTGAGAAAATCCTATTTGTCTACTTAAAGAGACTCTGAAGCGAGAATAAATCTCGCTTCAGAGCTCATAAATAGCAGGGGCACGTGTGCCCCTGCTAAAACGCCGCTATCCCGCGGCTAAACGGGGGTCCCTTCACCCCCAACCCACCCCCCGCAAAAGAGTGTCGTAGAAAGGTCGCAGATTTATTGCTTCCTGGAGGCAGGGCTAACGGCTGCAGCCCTGCCTCCAGTCGCGTCTGTCAGCGGCGCATCGCCGCCTCTCCCCCGCCCCTCTCAGTGAAGGAAGACTGAGAGGGGCGGGGGAGAGGCGGAGATACGCGCTGACAGACGCGCGTGGGGCAGGGCTGCGGCGGTTAGCCCTGCCCCAACCAGGAAGCGCTCCCCCGCTGCACCGAGGGGGATTTAGGGGTGAAGGGACCCCCGTTAAGCCGCGCTATAGCGGCGTTTTAGCAGGGGCACACGTGCCCCTGCTATTTATGAGGTCTGAAGCGAGATTTATTCTCGCTTCAGACTCTCTTTAAGTTAATATAGATGAAGTCTATGTTTTTTTTCCTCAATTGAGATAACCGTGTGCCCATTTTGGAAACTCCCAGGATTTGTACTTCCTTTTTAAGAATTTTCGACTACTGTCCCAATAGTAGTGCATAAAAGCAAACTGATGAAAGAAGTGTTGTCCAGGGGTATTTCTTTTTTCCTGTGTGTTACAAGGCATCCGGCTTGGCAGTTGAACCTAAATAGCTATAGGTTGCATTATATAGAATGAAAACTTCTCTCAAAACTTCTATGCCACTTGAAAAGTTTGTGATGATGCTTTGCATCACTCATCATCCTCTTTGCAGACCACACATCATATGATCTCATTGCACAATATTTGAGGCATATAAAGGCTTGTTGTCCTGAAGCATTAAAGGCCTATTTTCAAATTTGCCAATTATGTGCATCTAAAGGTACTGAATATGTTTTGCTGTCACAAGAATCTCATTAATAATGATACCATTGCAATAATTAATTTTTGCCAGCTAACACACAGTTTGTTCAGGAAACCCAAACATGGCCACATTTTTTAAGATCTATGTGGAGTGAGTTTCTACAGTTCCCAGACTGACTTGCTATCCATGTTCATGGTATATGCTACAGGTAAGCATGCTGCAAGTCTTCAGTAATAAAATCAAGGGAAAGTGTGCTATGTTTGATTTTCACCTAATGTGGCACTGTGTATTTTGGTCAAACATCTCCACATTTTTTAGAAGTCTGGTATAGAAGCAACTTTGCACATGTAAGCTGTGCTGCTATGTCAAGAGAAGAGGCTTTCTCCTTGCAACCATTACAAGAAAGCAATACATTTCAGTCCTTTTTATAATAGTACTGTCATAAACTTTAACATCAAACATGTGAACTAGTATCGTTAGAATCAGAGATGTAGTTTTGTGGATTTTATGCAATCTCTGTGAGAATTGCGCAGCTTAATCTTGTGGTGAATTTGCAAGGACATCCGCTTCAGTTGTCCTTTAACACACACACCTCAATGCTCCAGATCAGCAATCTCTCGAAACTCCTGCTTAAAGCAGGAGTTTTGAGAGATTGCTGATCTGGACGCTTCGTCAGGACAGAAGAAAAACATAGAGAAATGCATGTATTTAGAGAGTTTAGCCCAGGCATGGGCAAACTTGGCCCTCCAGCTGTTGAGGAACTACAAGTCCCACAATGCATTGCAGGAGTCTGACAGCCACAGCCATGACTCATGAAGGCAAATGCATTGTGGGCTTTGTAGTTCCTTAACAGCTGGAGGGCCAAGTTTGCCCATGCCTGGTTTAGCCTGTTTAATTCCCCCTCATTTGGGTCTGATCACTAATTGTAATTTGTTCTCTCCCTGTGTCACATGCCAATGGCAGATAAGCTCATTTGAAAGTACAGGCTGTAAACAATATGTCTGCTTCCATGAATCAGGAAGTAGAAACTGTGCAGATTTATTGTAGGATTTGTATCAGCTGTAACAAAGAAATGTTTTTTCTTTAAGGGTTATTATGCTGTTGTTTATCTTCTAGAGCAGAGAGGACATTCTGAGGTCAGGTCCACTTTAATAGAACTGGTCACATTTATTAATGATCAGTTGATATATGCGGTTTGAAATTGGCTACTGCATTTGAATTATCCATTTCAAAGCTGCATAAAGTTGCATAAAATGAACATAATTATTGCACTGACTTGAAATTATTAGCATTTTGTCCATCTTTGATCCAACATCTCTTATTGATATCGCCTGTATCATATAACGTGTATTGTATGCTGGTATATAATTTGCGCCTCTATTGATTGTACATCGCTTCATAATGCATTGGCACTTTATAAATACAAGATTATAATAATAGAAAATAATATCAAATTGAAATCAGAAGGTCCTTTTAATACCATTACTATATAAAATAGATTATAGTCACTTGATAGGTTACATTTGTAATGAAAGCTTATACTTATAATTTAATATAACATGTGTAATGATAATGTTAGCTGCAAGCAATCTAGTTTGATGATGAACATGCAGCTTGGTATTGCCAGACACTACAGGAGAATTTCTTCATTTTTTACAGTCAGTTTTTCTTAAATGTGAACATGCATATAACTGGCAGCTCCTGACTGTGACATTGTGTCAGTCTTTAATTTACTGCTTTGTTGATATTCACTGCTAAATAAAATAATTACATTGAGTGACTTGATCATTCCGTTCAGGGATGTCAGCAATTCTTACTAATTGCTAAAGTGCACAAATAACATTTGTCATTTAGTGATTTTTGTTCTGAACGGCAGGATACCTCCATTAAAACAATTAGTTTGTTAAGCATCGACTTTTGTGCAGTGTGCCTGGTATCCCTCTGCTGCTCTCTGTACTGCAGCAAGCCTCATGTCTGGCAGCTCTGATGCATGCAGATGATAAGCACTCTGGCTTTCCTAGCTTTATTTACATTTCTTTTTTTTTATTTTTGAAAGGAGAAAATCCTTTTCCTCCCTCTACAAAGTACTTAATAGACGTTACAAAGTGCTTATGTCTTAGGAAACAATACAAATTCTGAAAAACCTTTTCTACTTAAACAGGCAATTGTACATATCCCTGTAAATCTCAGGTATTAGATGAGGTCTATCAAAAGTCTGTTTATGTCCTAAAGGGAAGATGTAAAAGTCAAGTTTTATTACAAACGTCTTTCAGTTATCTACATGAAAATTGTATTTTGTGAATAATTAATACGGTACACATCCATAACAGTTTGCGGAACATGCTGGCATATTTATAAGAAAACTCAGCTTAATTTGTATGTGCGGTAGCACCCTTTTAAACTTTTTCACACAGGTTTTTCTGGTTTAGCTGCTGAATCTGTTGCTAGGTACACACCATACAATTTTCTGGCAGATTTACCTGCCAGATCAATTATTCCCAACATGTCCAATCTTAATTTCGATCGATTTTTCAATTTTCCGATCTTTTTTTTTTATCGTTTTTCAATCTTTTTTTAATCTTTTTTTATCATGTTTAATAGAACTGAATGAAAATCGATAAAAAAAAACAACTATAAAAACAGATTAAAATGATTGAAAAATCGATCGAAATTCAGATCGGACATGTTGGAAATAATCAATCTGCCAGAAAATTGTATGGTGTGTACACCTGGACTGGAGAACTGGGCAGACTTTGCAGTCGGCTACAGGTTCTACAGCAGGGATGGGCTGCACCTTAATGGGGAGGGTGCAGCTGCATTGGGGGAGAAGATGGCTAAACGGTTGGAGGAGATTTTAATCTAGGATCTTGGGGGAGGCGGGAGGATAAAGTTTCAATATGTAGACAAGATAAGGTAAAAAGACAGTGGGAGCCTAACATTATGGGGGGTGGAGAGGGGGGTGGGGACAGTGTAAAGATTAAGGAGGTTGGTAAAAATTCAAGTAGCCCATTTCATGTAAACAAAATTGGTAAATGTGGTGGTAAAAATATAAAGTGCATGGTAACCAATGCTCGGAGCCTTGCAAATAAAATAGACGAACTAGAGTTCATTCTGAATGACAAAGGCTATGACATTGTGGGAATAACCGAGACATGGATGGATGAAAGCCATGACTGGATAGCTAATTTAAAAGGATACAATGTGTTTAGGAGGGATAGAACAGGGAAAAAAGGTGGAGGGGTTTGTCTCTTTGTTAAGAATTCTTTTACAGCTGTCCTCAACGATGAGATGGAGGAAGATTGCGAAGATGTGGAGTCCGTTTGGGTAAATATTCATGGTGGAAATAAAAGTTGCCAATTGCTCATTGGGGTATGCTACAGACCACCTCTTATTAATGAAGCTGCAGAACTGCGATTACTACAGCAGATTGAAAAAGCTGCAAGTAAAAATGAGGTCATAATTATGGGCGACTTCAACTTTCCAGACATTGACTGGGGTATTGAGGCTACTCATTCTGGTAAAAGCAGCAGATTTCTGGCAGCACTACAGGACAATTACTTGACTCAAATGGTAACGGAACCAACTAGGGGGAATGCGTTACTGGATCTGATCATTTCTAATAGACCAGATAATGTATCAAATGTGCAGGTTCAAGAACATTTGGGAAATAGTGATCACAACATGATAACGTTTGATCTGGTGACTGATAGGCCACGGGGCAGCGGGACCACTAAAACTATGAATTTTAGAAAAGCAAAGTTCAATCAAATTAGGCTGGCACTAAGTTTGGTGAACTGGGATAATGTACTACAAGGGAAGGACACTGAAGGGAAATGGCAAGCTTTTAAACGTATTCTCAATCAATATTGTAGTATGTATATCCCATATGGAAACAAAATGTCTAGGAATAAAAAAAGGCCTCTATGGATGAATAGAAAGGTTAGTGATAAAATGAAGAGGAAAAAGAATGCCTATAAGGTCCTAAAACAGGAGGGGACTGAGGCTGCACTAAGCAATTATAAGGAGTGCAATAAAAATTGTAAAAAAAGAAATTAGGCTGGCAAAGATCGAAGCTGAAAATCAAATCGCTAGGGATATCAAATCTAACCCAAAAAAGTTTTACAAGTACATCAACTCTAAAAAAAGAAAGGTTGACTGTATAGGAATCCTAAAGGATGAGGGTGGAAACTCAATGGTGGATGACCAAGGTAAGGCAGAGTTATTAAATGCTTTCTTTGCTTCTGTCTTCACAAAGGAAACAGCACTGTTGCAAATTACAGAGGCAGAAGAGTCTCAATTTTCTAACTGTAATATTAAATACTTAACGCAGGAAGAAGTAAAGGCAAGACTAAATAAATTAAAAATAGACAAGGCACCTGGCCCGGATGGCATGCATCCTCGGGTCCTAAGAGAATTAAGTTCATTTATAGCTAAGCCCCTTTATCTTATCTTTTGTGACTCTCTTGCAACTAGCAGAGTCCCAGTGGATTGGCGTACAGCCCACGTTTTCCCATTATTTAAGAAAGGCAAAAAATCTGATCCAGGAAATTATAGACCTGTAAGCTTAACATCAGTTGTATGCAAACTATTTGAGGGGTTACTGAGAGATACTATACATGACTTCATAGTAGAAAATAATCTTATTTCTCAGCATCAACATGGGTTTACTAAAGACAGGTCCTGTTTGACTAACATGCTCAGCTTTTATGAGGTAGTGAATGCTAATATGGATATTGGGAATGCTGTAGATGTGATATACTTGGACTTTGCAAAGGCCTTCGACACTGTTCCCCACAGAAGTCTGGTGCAAAAGTTGAGGATGCAAGGACTGGGGAAGAGTTTGTGTGCATGGATAGGGAACTGGCGAATGGACAGAAAACAAAGAGTTGTGGTCAATAGATCGTACTCAAAATGGGAGACTGTTAGCAGTGGGGTCCCACAGGGGTCTGTACTGGGTCCAGTGCTCTTCAATTTATTTATTAATGACCTAGTAGATGCAGTAGTGAGCAATGTTGCTTTTTTTGCAGATGATACAAAATTGTGCAGAATCATCAACTCTCAGGAAGATAGTGTCATATTGCAACAGGATCTGGATAGGATGGCTATATGGGCACATACATGGCAGATGAAATTCAATGTTGACAAATGTAAAGTCATGCATTTTGGTCGTACCAATGGTCTAGCACCATACAAAATAAATGGGATACAGTTGGGAACATCAAACTTGGAGAAGGACTTAGGAGTACTCATCGACAACAAGTTAAATAATCATACTCAATGCCAAGCCGCTGCAGCTAAAGCGAACAAAATTTTGGGATGCATTAAAAGGGGAAATAAAAACTCGAGATGCTAGCATAATATTGCCCCTGTTTAACTCTCTAGTAAGGCCACATCTGGAATATGGAATTCAGTTCTGGGCACCACATTACAAAAAAGATATTGCAGTTTTAGAGCAGGTGCAGAGACGAGCTACAAAATTGATATGTGGGATGGAAGGTCTCGCTTACCAAGAAAGGTTAGATAAACTGGGTTTATTTAGTCTAGAGAAAAGACGCCTTAGAGGAGATCTAATTAACATGTATAAATACATCAGAGGGCAATATAATAGCTTGGCGGATGAGCTTTTTGTCCCTAGGCCTTCTCAAAGGACTAGAGGACATGAGATGCGCATGGAGGAAAAACGTTTTAGCCATTTATTTAGGAAAGGGTTCTTTACAGTAAGAGTGATTAAGATGTGGAATGCATTGCCACAGGAAGTCGTTATGGCAAACTCTATACCTGCATTTAAAGGGGGCTTAGATGCTTTCCTTGCGTTGAAAGACATCCATGGCTACAATTACTAGGTTATGCCTAATGATGTTGATCCAGGGATTTTATCTGATTGCCCTCTGGAGTCAGGAAGGAATTTTTCCCTTTTGGGGCTAATTGGACCATGCCTTGTGGGGTTTTTTTTCGCCTTCCTCTGGATCAACAGGGGTATGTGGGGGACGGGCTGGAGTTGTACTTTGTACTGGTTGAACTCGATGGACGTATGTCTTTTTTCAACCAAAATAACTATGTAACTATGTAACTATGTGTACCTAGCAATATGTAAATATTGAAAAAATAGCAAAATGTATTAAAAACAAACAAACAAATAATTAAGAATAAGCAAACAAACATTCGGGGGGTGATCTGACCCCACCAAAACAGAGAGCTCTGTTGGTGGGGAGAAAAGGATGGGGGTATCACTTGTGTGCTGTGCGGCCCTGCAGCTTGGCCTTAAAGCTGCAGTGGCCTATTAACAGAAAAATGGCCTGGTCTTTAGGGGTGTTTAACACTGTGGTCCTCTAGAGGTTAATATCAATGAAGTATCCACAATGAAAACTCCACTAAAGTTATCCTCTCACCTCTAAATTAGTGTCTAAATCCCCAGCCAATCCCCCCCCCCCCCCCGCCCCACCAGCTGGAAAATACCCATGGTGCTTTTGCCCTAAGCCTTGCTTAGTACAAAATAGACAATATTGAGGGCATAGAAACATTAGTTCAACACGCTGTACAACACAAGTACAAATACATACAATTGATGTTTAGTTTGAGTCATTACCAATACTGGGGCACTTAAAAATACAAAATAAACGGGAAATACATCCTCTTTTACTTATTGTATCACTGCCTTAATATCCTCAGCATTCTGACAGTAGTACTTATTAATGCACATTTTTTAAAAAACTGGAATTTGAGGGAAAAAAAAACACATACAGGTCATTGCACTATGTAGATATAAATCCACCTGTACCATTCAATCCTACTTGTTAAAGAGAACCCGAGGTGGGTTTGAAGAATATTATCTGCATACAGAGGCTGGATCTGCCTATACAGCCCAGCCTCTGTTGCTATCCCAAACCCCCCTAAGGTCCCTCTGCACTCTGCAATCCCTCATAAATCACAGCCACGCTGCTGACAAACAGCTTGTCAGAGCTGGCTGTGTTTATCTCTATAGTGTCAGTCTGCTGCTCTCCCCGCCTCCTGCAGAACTCCGGTCCCCGCCTGCATCCCTTCCCTCCCTGCTGATTGGAGGGAAGGGACGAGGGCAGGGACCGGAGCTATGCAGGAGGCGGGGGAGCAGCTGAGACTGACACTACAGATGTAAACACAGCCTCACAGCATGGCTGTGATTTATGAGGGATTGCAGAGTGCAGGGGGAGCTTAGTGGGGTTTGGGATAGCAACAGAGGCTGGGCTGTATAGGCAGATCCAGCCTCTGTATGCAGATAACATTCTTTAAACACACCTCGGGTTCTCTTTAAAGACTCCTGAGACCCTATGTTATCCTGTAAGATTGCACTTCTATATTTTCTATATGTTCTTCAGTTTTTCAGATAAATGGGTGCTAAATAATCTTGACAGTGAGAAGTCAAATCTCTTCTAAACCCTAAGTGGGCAGCACACGTTGTAGAACAGCTTTAAAAAAAATAGCTGTGTTTACTCCATTGCTATTTGATGGCTTTCTGATATGCTTAATTACTGGAGCAGAAGTTGATGTGGACTGAACTTCTCTTTCACATGAAGAAACAGATGGTTTAGTGGTTTCTACACTGTACTGCTTGCTCTCATTCTTTATTGGCCCTTCCTGTAAGAATTCCTTGCTCTGCTGTTTTGGGTGTCCTGACTTCTAGCAGGATCACTTTGTTCTGTTTTCCTATGTCTGCAGGTGGCAGTAGACACCAATAATGTCCTCATCAATTGTTCAGACTTTTTAGTCATGGGTATCTGTTAGCTTTACGTTGTTTGATTAACCACTTCCCGACCGCCTAACGCACAGAGGCGGCCGGGAAGTGGAGCCCTGAAGGACCGGCTCACCCACAGAGGCGGCGGTCCTTCTAAGGGCATGGGCGGATCGATCGCGTCATCCGTGACGCGATCCTCCGCCCGGGATCGTTACTCGGGCATTTTGTCTCCGCTCGCTGGCCACTTAGCAGAGCCGGCGAGCGGAGGAATCCGCATAATTGCCCAATCAGGGAGTATAAGGCACTTTGTTAGGTAAACAAAGTGCCTTATACGTGCTTCCTCCTCGCCTCGTGGTCTCATTGTTGCAGAGACCACTAGCGAGGAGGAAGCACATTGTAAGTAGCCAGCACACGTGTTTTTTTTGCCCACAGAGTCCCTGATCTCCCACCCCAGGCCTCATACCCCCCTGATCACCCCAGCAGACCCCTGCCCAGCACCCTTGCACCCCTGCAAAACCCCCACCCTCGCCCCCCACCTGCCACTAACTAGCGACGCTGCCCTTTAGTTTAGGTCCCTAACTGCCTCCTAATCATCCCTGATCCCCCCCCCCCTACCTTTAGATCACCCCCAGACCCCATCCCAGACTACCCCCCTGTATACTGTATACATCTGTATACAGCTACCTTATCCCCTGATCCCCCTCTGATCCCCCTCTGATCACCTGTCTATCACCTGTCCATCACCCCTTAGCACCCCCACCCATCAGAGCAGACCCTAACTGCCCCGCGGGGGTAACCGATCACCTGCCCAGGCCCTCGATTGCCCTCATACCCCCCTTCTGATTACATCCCCTGCTCTTTGTTTACATCTGTCCTCCCCAGCGATCACTAACTGATCTGCGATCAGTAACCCCCTGTGTCTGCCTCTCATCAGATCAGGACTCAGTCTGCCCCGTGCAGGCTCCTGATCAACCCCCCACCCCCTCAAATCGCCCTCAGACCCCCCCCCCCTAATCACCGTCCAAGTGCATTGTATTTGACTGTACTGCGCTTGTATTCGATTGTGCTGCGCTTGTATTCGATTGTGCTGTAATTGTATTTGATTGTCCCGTGATCAGCTTCGATTGCCCCGTGATTGTTTGATTGCCTGAGACCCCACTTCCCACCACACCCAACCCCACCCTCCCCCCCCACCACCTTCCGAGTGCATCAGATTTGCTTGTGCTGTGATTGGAGTCGATTGTGCTGTAATTGTATTTGATTGTCCCGTGATCGACTTCGATTGCCCCGTGATTGTTTGATTGCCTGAGACCCCACTTCCCGCCACACCCAATCCCACCCTCCCCCCATCACCTTCCGAGTGCATCAGATTTGCTTGTCCTGTGATTGGAGTCGATTGTGCTGTAATTGTATTTTATTGTCCCGTGATCGACTTCGATTGCCCCGTGATTGTTTGATTGCCTGAGACCCCACTTCCCACCACACCCAACCCCACCCTCCCCCCCCACCACACCCAAACCCACCCTCCCCCCCCACCACCTTCCGAGTGCATCAGATTTGCTTGTGCTGTGATTGGAGTCGATTGTGCTGTAATTGTATTTGATTGTCCCGTGATCGACTTCGATTGCCCCATGATTGTTTGATTGCCTGAGACCCCACTTCCCGCCACACCCAATCCCACCCTCCCCCCATCACCTTCCGAGTGCATCAGATTTGCTTGTGCTGTGATTGGAGTCGATTGTGCTGTAATTGTATTTGATTGTCCCGTGATCGACTTCGATTGCCCCGTGATTGTTTGATTGCCTGAGACCCCACTTCCCGCCACACCCAATCCCACCCTCCCCCCATCACCTTCCGAGTGCATCAGATTTGATTGTGCTGTGATTGGATTCGATTGTGCTGTAATTGTATTTGATTGTCCCGTGATTGTTTGATTGCCTCTGAGACCCCACTTCCCACCAACCCCAATACCTCTCAAATACTCCCTTTTTGCTAGGTAGGTGCTCTTTTTTTCTGGGTAGTCTCGGAGGAAAACCCCATAAATTTAGTAATCCACAATGGCAAGAAGGGGGCTTTCCGATGACGAGGTATACAGGTACATGGACCAGTCGGATGAGTTCTTTTGGGAAGAATCATCCGTCGAATCTTCCGGGTCCGAATTTGAACCTGTAGAAAGCAGTGGTTCCTTGACCGAAAGTGTCAGAGCCAGGCGTACCAGACCCCAAGTCGTTAGACCGCAGGTGGCGCAGGATCCGCCTCAAGGGCAGCAGGGTGGTGCTAGCGCTGATGATAGTTTTCTTGGTGAGGCAGGCACCAGCAGCGCAGCATCTCCTGGACTTAGTGCCAGTGCTTCCGTAGACCCTGGCGAAGTGATGAGCGTCAGCATGGAAGTTGAAACTGGTACGGTGGCAAGTGCAGTAGTACCCCCATCGCAGCCACCAATAAGAAAACGGGCCCGTAGTACCCATAGACTCCCAGAGGTGCTGGAACAACCAGATTGGCAATCCCCTGATTCCGCCGCACCCGTAGTGCCCCCTTTCACCGCCCAGTCTGGAGTCCAGGTGGCGACAGCTCATCTAGGAACGGCCCTAGACTTTTTGCAGCTGTTCATCACCCAGGTTCTCCTGGACTTAATTGTGGTTGAGACCAACCGTAAAGCCACACAATTCATCACCGAGCACCCGGAGAGCATGTATGCCCAGCCTTTCGGGTGGAAACCAGTCCAAGTTTCCGACATTAAAATCTTTTTGGCCCTTATCCTTCACTTGGGACTAATGAAACAGAATGTACTGCGGTCGTATTGGTCTACGAACCCAGTAAATCATGTTCCCTTGTACCCTGCTGCCATGTCCAGGACACGATTTGAGTCCATCCTGCGCTTCCTGCACTTCAACGACGACAAAACCTGTCATGAAAAGGGCCACCCTGCTTATGACCGGCTCCACAAAATTCGGCCCCTCATAGACCACCTGTCATCAACATTTGCAGATGCTTATATCCCTGAACAGAATATCTGCGTAGACGAGTCCCTCTTACGCTTTACCGGGCGCCTTGGCATCAAACAGTACATCCCAAGCAAGCGCGCCCGATATGGGGTGAAACTGTATAAGCTCTGTGAAAGGGCCACAGGCTATACATGTCGTTTTAGGGTCTATGAGGGAAAAGACTCAAAATTGGAGCCGGTCGGATGCCCTGACTACCTGGGGAGCAGTGGAAAGGTTGTGTGGGACTTGGTGTCACCCTTGTTCCAGAAGGGGTACCATCTTTTTGTGGACAATTATTACACAAGTTTGGCCCTCTTTCAGCACTTAAAGTTAGAAGGAATCCGATGCTGTGGCACTGCGCGGCCTAGTCGCCAGGGCTTCCCCCAACGGCTCGTTACCACCAGACTTCAACGGGGGCAGAGGGCCGCCTTGCGTACTGAAGACCTGCTCGCGGTGAAATGGAGGGACAAGAGGGACGTTTACTTTCTGTCCACCATTCACACAGACACGACAGTCCAAATTCAACGGGCAACTAAGGTCATTGAAAAGCCCCTTGTCGTCCACGAATATAATGTCAACATGGGAGGGGTGGACTTCAATGACCAGAGGTTAGCGCCCTATTTAATTTCCCGGAAAACAAGACGCTGGTATAAGAAAGTGTCTTTTTATCTGATTCAATTGGCAGTTTACAACAGCTTTGTTCTCTACAGTAAGGCTGGGAGAACTGGATCTTTCCTTCAATTTCAGGAACAGATCGTTCTGGACATCCTGTATCCAGGAGGTGCCAGGCCCCCCCCCAGATGCAACTAGCCGACTGCATGGAAGGCATTACGCCTATCAGCTTCCGTGTGCCCCAGGTCAACGCATCCGAAGAAAACGTTGCCGTGTCTGCAGCAGGGCTGGAACAAGGACTGACACCGTTTATTATTGTCCCCGCTGTCCTGACCAGCCTGGCCTATGTGTAGGGCCGTGTTTTGAGAGGTACCACGAGCAGGTACACTATTAGAACCTAGGGAACTCCAGACACAGGAGTAGGCACACACTCAGTGGTCTTTCGCACATTGTCGCAGGGAGAGGAGAGGTAAGCTTGAAAACCAAACGGGTAAGCATAAAAGTGGCAAGAAGGATCGGTTTCCATGCTTGATATTGCTGATCTGTCCTGGGTTGGCGATATAAGACGGCATGTTTGAATTTCCCTTGAGTGTGGACACCCCCGGTTTATATGTGATTTGGGCCTATGATGATGCTTTAATGCCACACAGAGTCATCTCTATTGGCAGGCATATTGCTGAATCCTACAGGCATAATGCTGTATACTAAAGTTCTGAGGCCCAGTCACATAAGTTGGTGGCTCACCCTGAGTGCAGGGTGGCACGGGGTGTCTCTCTCCTGAGGTTATCACTGCCATTGATGTGGAGGAAGATCTGCCATTGATGTGGAGCAAGGTATGTTTGCCGTTCATTTTTCCTTTCAGCCCAGAGTGCATTACCCGTATACCCAATATAAGGAGTATAGCAGAAACTCCTAATACTGGCCATACATGTAATGATTGCAGAGACCCTAAAATGCCAGGACAGACTTCACAAATGACCCCATTTTGGAAAGAGGACACCCTAAAGTATTATGTGAGGTGCACGGTGAGTTCATAAAAGATTTTAGTTTTTGTCACAAGTTAGCAGAATTTTTTTTTTATTTTTTTTTTCTAACAAATTATCATTTTCCGTTTACTTGTGACAAAAAATAAGATTTTCAATGACCTCACCATTACCCTCATTGAATACCTTGTTGTGTATTCTTTCCAAAATGGGGTCATTTGTGGGGTTTGTTAACTGTCCTGGCAAGTGGGCGGGGTGCTAAATTGTGAGCACCCCTGTAAAGCCTAAAGGTACTCATTGGACTCTGGGCCCCTTAGCGCAGTTAGGGTGCAAAAAAGTGCCACACATGTGGTATCGCCGTACTCGGGAGAAGTAGTACAATGTGTTTTGGGGTGTATTTTTACACATACCCATACTGGGTGGGAGAAATACCTCTGTAAATGACAATCTTTTGATTTTTTTACACACAATTGTCCATTTACAGAGGTATTTCTCCCACCCAGCATGGGTATGTGTAAAAATACACCCCAAAACACATTGTACTACTTCTCCCGAGTACGGCGATGGTGAGTTCATAGCAGATTTTATTTTTTGTCACAAGTTAGTGGAAAATGACACTTTGTGAAAAAAACAATAAAAATCAATTTTCCGCTAACTTGTGACAAAAAATAAAATCTTCTATGAACTCACCATACTCCTAACGGAATACCTTGGGGTGTCTTCTTTCTAAAATGGGGTCATTTGTGGGGTTCCTATACTGCCCTGGCATTTTAGGGGCCCTAAACCGTGAGGAGTAGTCTGGAAATCAAATTCCGCAAAATGACCTGTGAAATCCTAAAGGTACTCATTGGACTTTGGGCCCTTTAGCGCAGTTAGGGTGCAAAAAAGTGCCACACATGTGGTATCGCCGTACTCAGGAGAAGTAGTATAATGTGTTTTGGGGTGTATTTTTACACATACCCATGCTGGGTGGGAGAAATACCTCTGTAAATGGACAATTGTAAAAAGATTGTCATTTACAGAGGTATTTCTCCCACCCAGCATGGGTATGTGTAAAAATACACCCCAAAACACATTGTACTACTTCTCCCGAGTACGGCGATACCACATGTGTGGCACTTTTTTGCACCCTAACTGCGCTAAAGGGCCCAACGTCCAATGAGTACCTTTAGGATTTCACAGGTCATTTTGCGGAATTTGATTTCCAGACTACTCCTCACGGTTTAGGGCCCCTAAAATGCCAGGGCAGTATAGGAACCCCACAAATGACCCCATTTTAGAAAGAAGACACCCCAAGGTATTCCGTTAGGAGTATGGTGAGTTCATAGCAGATTTTATTTTTTGTCACAAGTTAGTGGAAAATGACACTTTGTGAAAAAAACAATAAAAATCAATTTTCCGCTAACTTGTGACAAAAAATAAAATCTTCTATGAACTCACCATACTCCTAACGGAATACCTTGGGGTGTCTTCTTTCTAAAATGGGGTCATTTGTGGGGTTCCTATACTGCCCTGGCATTTTAGGGGCCCTAAACCGTGAGGAGTAGTCTGGTAATCAAATTCCGCAAAATGACCTGTGAAATCCTAAAGGTACTCATTGGACTTTGGGCCCTTTAGCGCAGTTAGGGTGCAAAAAAGTGCCACACATGTGGTATCGCCGTACTCAGGAGAAGTAGTATAATGTGTTTTGGGGTGTATTTTTACACATACCCATGCTGGGTGGGAGAAATACCTCTGTAAATGGACAATTATGTGTAAAAAAAATTAAAAAATTGTCATTTACAGAGATATTTCTCCCACCCAGCATGGGTATGTGTAAAAATACACCCCAAAACACATTATACTACTTCTCCTGAGTACGGCAATACCACATGTGTGGCACTTTTTTGCAGCCTAACTGCGCTAAGGGGTCCAAAGTCCAATGAGCACCTTTAGGCTTTACAGGGGTGCTTACAATTTAGCACCCCCCAAAATGTCAGGACAGTAAACACACCCCACAAATGACCCCATTTTGGAAAGTAGACTCTTCAAGGTATTCAGAGAGGGGCATGGTGAGTCTGTGGCAGATTTCATTTTTTTTTGGTGCAAGTTAGAAGAAATGGAAACTTTTTTTTTTTTTCTCACAAAGTGTCATTTTCCGCTTACTTGTGACAAAAAATAATATCTTCTATGAACTCACTATGCCTCTCAGTGAATACTTTGGGATGTCTTCTTTCCAAAATGGGGTCATTTGGGGGGTATTTATACTATCCTGGAATTCTAGCCCCTCATGAAACATGACAGGGGGTCAGAAAAGTCATAGATGCTTGAAAATGGGAAAATTCACTTTTTGCACCATAGTTTGTAAACGCCATAACTTTTACCCAAACCAATAAATATACGCTGAATGGGTTTTTTTTTATCCAAAACATGTTTGTCCACATTTTTCGCGCTGCATGTATACAGAAATTTTACTTTATTTGAAAACTGTCAGCACAGAAAGTTAAAAAAAACATTTTTTTGCCAAAATTCATGTCTTTTTTGCTGAATATAATAAAAAGTAAAAATCGCAGGAGCAATCAAATAGCACCAAAAGAAAGCTTTATTAGTGACAAGAAAAGGAGCCAAAATTCATTTAGGTGGTAGGTTGTATGAGCGAGCAATAAACCGTGAAAGCTGCAGTGGTCTGAATGGAAAAAAAGTGGCCGGTCCTTAAGGGGTAGAAAGCCCTAGGTCCTCAAGTGGTTAAGTCTGCCACTTTATTTCATGCAGTAACAGTAGAAGTAGCCGAACAAGGTTATTTCGGCGTATGGTGCTGAGTGCCGTGTGCCAAAGCTGGGTGCCGTGATAGCAGCAATGCTATGCTGCGCACCCTGCGTATCGGTAATTCAGGGCTGCAAGACCCCGAATTACATCTCCTTCCGAGTTGCGACAACCCAAGGGGGAATAGTATTTAATGCCACCTCCAAGTTTAGCAGCAGCAGGGAGAGCCGTTATTCAGCTCTCCCCACGCCGAACTGAGCGGCACCGAGACGCCATGTACTCAGAAGTCTTATGTAAGTTTTTACATTTCAACATAAAGCCTTTTTTTCAGCTATACTCTGCTTATCACGTTCCATCACCATTCTGTATGTTTTGGGTAATCTAAGCCTGAAATTACATTGGTGCTTCAAAGTTTACGAACCTTTTTAAAATGTGAAACATGATTTTTAAACAAGTCCTGAAAGTAAATTAACGAGACCTAAAAATATGAAGCAAAAAAAAATAAACTAATGTAAAAGTAATATTTGGACATGTTTTTTATTATTAAAATATGATCGGCATGTGGCAAAAGTAAGTGCCCCCTTGTACAGCAACAATTGCAACTGGTTGTTGTAAAAATGTAATTGATGGTTACTATGGGTTACACCACACCTTCTATTCGGCACCAGCAGCTAGGAATGGCTGCGCATGGTGTTATGACTCTCACAGCTGGCAAAGATCTCATCTCAAAAGTGGACTCCAGACGCCTCAAGCTTTAAGGAATTTATTTGCCAAATAAAGTCATACAGTTGTGTATATCAGCAATGTTCGTATCTCAGAAAAACTTGAATATGAAGTCAATCTTGCATTTCTGTGGGCTTGAGCTAATCCTTGTGAATAACTCAGGTTTCTCTTAAAGGGATACTGTAGGGGGGTCGGGGGAAAATGAGTTGAACTTACCCGGGGCTTCTAATGGTCCCCCGCAGACATCCTGTGCCCGCGCAGCCACTCACTGATGCTCCGGCCCCGCCTCCGGTTCACTTCTAGAATTTCAGACTTTAAAATCTGAAAACCACTGCGCCTGCGTTGCCATGTCTTCGATCCCGCTGATGTCACCAGGAGTGTATAACACAAGCCCAGTAAGGTCTGTGTGTGCGCAGTATGCTCCTGGTGACATCAGCGGGATCGAGGACACGGCAACGCAGGCGCAGTGGATTTCAGACTTTAAAGTCTGAAATTCCAGTAGTGAACTGGAGGTGGGGCCGAAGCATTGGTGAGTGGCTGCGCGGGCACAGGATGTCTGCGGGGGACCATGAGAAGCCCCGGGTAAGTTTAACTCATTTTCCCCCGACCCCCCTACAGTATCCCTTTAAGAACATCTGTGCTACATTGCACTAAATACAGTCACTATGGCATACAAGCTTATGTACAAAATACAGATACAGGAAGTTTAAGCAAGTTAGAAGAAGTTACAAGAGACTAGAAGGAAGCTCTGGAGCTCACGGGTGGCTGCTTATATATCAGCCCCCAAAGAGGCCTGCAATTAGCTGGTAAGAGCATGTGATGTATTACCTACCAATAGCGGTCTGCACATGCTCAAATGGCCAGAGCCAAATATGACTCTTCCTTCCTAATATGAGGAAAGGAATTGTTTTCTGCCCTGATGGAATAATGTTTAATGTACTGTTTGAATGTTTTCATAACAAAGCTCCTGTTTTGCTGGGGCTGCTGTGAGCCTGTGTGGAGTATATGAGCTGATATGTTGCTCTACGGCCTTGTTGGAGACGCACAGAATGTTTCTCCAACACTCAGAACTGTTCTTCTAGAAATGTCTCTGTCTCCTAAAAAGAAACTCTGTATATAAAGTCTCTGACCAAACCATGGTTCACTAATGCTAATAGGAGATTCTCTACTGCAAGAATCTGATCCATAAGATCGCATCTTACAATTGTTGCAGCCAATTGGGGGACTCCTAGAGTATCTGTTTGTGTGCGGTTGATTCTGGGTGTGGCCCTGTAATGATGGGTGTCTGCACACAGAGAGTGTCTGATTATTGGTCATCTGCAGTATCACCAACAATACAGACGTATACCTGATCCTTAATGATCTGCAGAATCACCAATAATACAAGTATGACTAGCCTCTGGACACCTAACAAGTGTAAGTATTTGGGTGCAACTGCAACTTTATTAGTTTGGCTAGACCTCACCAGAGGAGCTGGTGAGGTACTAACAGTACACTAACCGTGCACTAGCGTACAAGTTCCAGCAGGCTGGAGAGTACAATAACGAAGAGGCTGAATCTCCCGGGGAGCGGGTGATTCAGATACTACTGCAGGCACGAGGAACCCCGTGGGGCGGGTGACCCAGACTGAACTGCAGCCAAGGAGATACAATACAACTTTAATGACGGATGCCCTATTAGAGCAGGTAATTAGGGCTGTACAACAGCTTAGCAAAACTGTTCCACCAGAGGAGCTGGTGTAAGCAGTACCTCACCAGTGGCGAGGGCCTACTGGTGAGTAGAATGGTCAAGCAGACAAGGTTCAGCAACAGAGAGGTAGGTAAATACAAAATCGTGAGGCAAGAGAGTAATCGGTAATCAGGCAAAGGTTCAGCAACAGGTAGACAGATGAGCAGAAGTACAGGATCAGAAGACAGGTACAAAGTCAGAGTGCTAGCCAGAGTCAAATACAGGAGATCAATACAATAGTAATATCCTAGCCTGGGTGTGACGTCCTTGGTATCAACACCCCAGATCTAGTCTATACAATAACAATAACAAGAGTAATTCCTAACTTGGTGTGAAATCCGTAGCATCAACACCAGGGAAGCTATCTAAGGTCTGCGCGCTAACACGCAAGTATTCACGACGACAGACAAAGTATAAATGCAGCCCGGCTGCTTATGAAGCAGAGGAGACCTCACTGGCACGCCCTCCTCTCATCAGCCAATCCTGGGCGCCGTGGGTCTCCTCTGATGTCAGCCGACCAGCAGGTCAGCTGACGGGCTTCCTCCCCGCATAAAGTTCTCGTCTATGCGCGCTATGGCGGCCCCCTGCACGGGAGAACGTTCCGTCCTCGGCGTCCTGCACGCCGAACAGACGGATGGCCGCATGGAGGCAGCTGCGCCGGCGGTGCTGTTCGCCGCAGCTGCCTCGGATATGACAGTAACCCCCCCTTCTAGGCGTGGGCTCCGAACACGCACCACCTGGCCTATCAGGGTGCCGTCTATGAAACTCCATCCTGAGCTCTTCAGCATGCATGCGAGATAGTGGTACCCAGGACCGCTTTTCTGGACCATAACCTCGCCAGTGGACCAGATACTGTAAAGACCTACGCACTCGCCGGGAATCCAAAATTTTTTCTATCTCGTATTCCGGTTCTCCATCGACCACCACAGGGGGGGGGAGGAGCGGCATCCACATACACCGCAGGCTTTAAAAGCGACACATGGAATGTCCTACCACCCCTGAAACTGGGGGGAAGTGACACTTTGTAGGTAACATTATTTATTTTCTTAGAAACAGGATAGGGCCCTATGAATTTAGGACCCAACTTAACAGAGGGCTGTCTCAGGGACAAGTGGCGAGTGGAAATCCACACCAAATCTCCTGGTGCGAATGTCCATGCCACCGAACGTCTCTTGTCGGCTTGCCTTTTTTGAGACAAAAAGGCTTTTTTCAAATTTTGTTTTACCTTATTCCAGATGTCTCGCATGGTCACTGACCAGTGTTCTAGAGCTGGAAAAGGTGAGGCCACTACTGGCAGAGGTGAAAACTTGGGTGACCTCCCCGTGACAACTTGGAACGGGGAGAACCCTGAGGATGCAGACCTCAGGTTATTGTGAGCGAACTCGGCATACGGCAAAAACCTGACCCATTCAGTCTGGGTATCGGCCACATAACACCTGAGGAACTGCTCTAGAGCCTGATTTACCCTCTCAGTCTGACCATTAGTCTGTGGGTGGTAGCCAGAGGAAAAGGACAACCTCATCCCCAATTGCTGACAAAATGCCTTCCAAAAACGCGAAGTGAACTGGACTCCCCTATCAGACACCACATCCTGCGGAATACCATGCAGTCTGAAGATGTGGAAGATAAACAGCTCTGCCAGTTCCTGGGCAGAGGGGAGTCCGTTCAAGGGGATGAAGTGTGCCATCTTACTAAAACCGGTCGACTACCACCCAAATGACCGTTTTGCCCTCAGAGAGAGGCAGTTCGCCCACAAAGTCCATGGACACATGGGTCCAAGGTTCCTCTGGCACGGGAAGAGGCTGTAAAGTGCCAGCAGGTGCTCGCCTAGACGCTTTGCTCCTGGCACAAACAGCACAACTTCCCACAAACTCCTTACAATCAGTATTGACGGAGGGCCACCAGACACTCCGACTTAATAATTCTAAGGTGCGAGCCACTCCCGGGTGACCCGCATTTTTATGGGCATGGAATGCCTCCACAACTTTAAATTTCAAGTGGTGAGGAACAAAGAGAACCCCCTCTGGTTTACCCTCAGGAACTTCTTGTTGAAAAGGACCCAGCTCTGATGCCCAATCCAAGTCAACCTGCGCCGCAGAGGGTTCTGGATCCTGTTCACTAGTTCCGAGCTCATTCACCGCAATGGGAATCTGGTTCAAGCAGTGGTCCTGACAGAAGGCAGACCAGCTTATCAGCTGTCTGGTATGCCAGTCAATGTCTGTAGAATGCTTCTTTAACCAAGGCATGCCTAATATGACCGTGGATGTGGACATCTCTAAGACCAGGAACTGTATTATCTCTCTATGCAGGGCTCCCAGCTGGCATAGCAATTCAGGGGTCTGAGTTATGGTGACAGGCAGTGGAGAATCATCCACTGCCGTAATTTTAATTTGTTCCCCCAGTGGAAGCAAAGTAAAACCAAACTGATTGGCGAAGCTTGCCGACATAACATTAACTGCTGATCCAGAATCTACAAAAGCTTCAGTAGTGTGAACCTGTCTCTCCCAGGAGATTGTACAAGGAAGCAATACACGTTTATTACTTAGAGGTATAGCAATATCGCCTAGGGTAGTACCTCCGGCTACTCCTAGGCGATAGCGTTTTCCGCCTTTTCAGGACAAGCCGAAACCATATGCCCTTTATCGGCACAGTATAGGCATAACTTCTCGGCTCGTCTTCGATTTTTTTCTACCTCCGAGAGCTTAGCCTGTCCAAATTGCATTGGCTCGTCAGTAGGTGGAGAGGAAGGCGGAGGAGTTGAGAAAGTACATGAGGCGAACTTTCTTGGGGGTTTAGACCGAGTTTGTTTTTGGTAACGAACTCGTCTATCGAGTTTGACAGCCAAAGAAATGGCCTCATCCGGAGTTTTGGGTTCAGGATGGCTCAACATTAGATCAGACACTGCGTCCGACAATCCGGACAAGAAACAGTCTAAGAGTGCATACTGCCCCCACCTGGCTGATACTGCCCATCTCCGAACTTTGCAGCATACATTTCGACAGAACCCTGACCCTGTTTGAGGGTTTTTAACTTTCTCTCAGATGTCACTTCCAAATCAGGGTCGCCATAAATTACAGCCATGGGTTTAAAAAATTCCTCTACTGAGACCAAGGCCTCATGCCCTGTAGGGAGACTATATGCCCATGACTGGGAATCTCCACATAATAAAGTTTTAAGGAACGTGACCCGTTGAGCTTCAGTGCCTGAGGAAACTAAAGTCCGAACGATGCCCCGAGAATTTCTCTGGTGGGGGTACCCTCGGCTCGATCACAGAGGGGGGAGACACTCGGGTGTTAGAATCTAAAAGACGGTTAACTAACTCAGATAGTTGGTTAATCTGCGTCTGTTGAGCCTCCACCGTTTTAATGAGTTCATTAACGGTGACAGTTAATACGTCAACCCGTTGGCAGAGTGCCTCCATAATTCTTTATGGTCTGTCGTTCTGTAATGATGGGTGTCTGCACACAGAGAGTGTCTGATTATTGGTGATCTGCAGTATCACCAACAATACAGACGTATACCTGATCATTAATGATCTGCAGAATCACCAATAATACAAGTATGACTAACCTCTGGATACCTAACAAGTGTAAGTGTTTGGGTGCAACTGTAACTTTATTAGTTTGGCCAGACCTCACCAGAGGAGCTGGTGAGGTACTAACAGTACACTAACCGTGCACTAGCGTACAAGTTCCAGCAGGCTGGAGAGTACAATAACGAAGAGGCTGAATCTCCCGGGGAGCGGGTGATTCAGATACTACTGCAGGCACGAGGACACCCGTGGGGTGGGTGACCCAAACTGAACAACAGCCAAGGAGATAAAATACAACTTAACTGATGGATGCCCTATTAGAGCAGGTAATTGGGGCTGTACAACAGCTTAGCAAAACTGTTCCACCAGAGGAGCTGGTGTAAGCAGTACCTCACCAGTGGCGAGGGCCTACTGGTGAGTAGAATGGTCAGGCAGGCAAGGTTCGGCAACAGAGAGGTAAGTAAATACAAAATCGTGAGGCAAGAGAGTAATCGGTAATCAGGCAGAGGCTCAGCAACAGGAAGGTACGTATCGGTATAGAATCGTGAGGCAAGAGAGTAATCGGTAATCAGGCAGAGGTTCAGCAACAGGTAGACAGATGGGCAGAAGTACAGGATCAGAAGACAGGTACAAAGTCAGAGTGCTAGCCAGAGTCAAATACAGGAGATCAATACAATAGTAATATCCTAGCCTGGGTGTGACGTCCTTGGTATCAACACCCCAGATCTAGTCTATACAATAACAATAACAAGAGTAATTCATAACTTGGTGTGAAATCCTTAGCATCAACACCAGGGAAGCTATCTAAGGTCTGCGCGCTAACACGCAAGTATTCACGACGACAGACAAAGTATCAATGCAGCCCGGCTGCTTATGAAGCAGAGAAGACCTCACTGGCACGCCCTCCTCTCATCAGCCAATCCTGGGCGCCGTGGGTCTCCTCTGACGTCAACCGACCAGCAGGTCAGTTGATGGGCTTCCTCCCCGCATAAGGTTCTCGTCTATGCGCGCGCCCGCGCGCTATGGCGGCCCCCTGCATGGGAGAACGTTCCGTCCTCGGCGTCCTGCACGCCGAACGGATGGATCGCCGCAGCTGCCTCGGATATGACAGGCCCTCTGTCTGGCTTATAAGCATGTTCAAGAACTGGCAATGGTTGTTGTGAACGTCTAAGCATCCTCTAGTGACTAGGTTCACATGCAGCCTGATGCCTGATCTCTGCACATAGCACCTTTACTGCAGTTTACTGCATCATGCCCATAGTACGCTACCACAGGGGGTACTTAAGTTGAGCACGGAGGATACTTGAACTTGTCATAGTCGATCTATTATATTTGGTTTTGAGATGAAAAAAAAAAAGATAAAGAATATATAAATTAACCTGTAAAAGTATTTATAGTTAATTATAGGCATCAAGGAATATTTGCAAATCATTTATACACAATTATGAATTACTCCTAATCAATATGTATGTGTCAAGGGATACTGGAGATGATGATACCAACAACAGGGGGTACTTGGCTAGCACACTCATTGATAAATGGATACATGCTACAGTGGTGTTGAGAAACTGAGTAAAGTTACTTATACAGGCTAGATGGAACTTGTGCAATAGAGATAATCTGGATATTTACTTGTTGATATCATCCCTGCATTTAAAGAGGAACTGTCGTGAAAATCTTAAAATTTAAAATACATACAAATAAGAAGTACTTTTCTTCCTGAGTAAAATGAGCCATACATTACCTTTCTCCTATGTTGCTGTCACAGTAGGTAGTAGAAATCTGACATTACCGACAGATTTTGGGCTAGTCCATCTCTTCATAGGGGATTCTCAGTAGGGCTTTTATTCCTTATAAATAGATACCCTGAAAAATCTTTATACAAAGATGCTGGACAGCCTCACTGCACACTATTTTGGCAGTTGGACGGAGCAACTGCCATTCACTAACTGCTTTTAAAAATAAAGAAAACCCTGAGAACCCCCATATGAGAAGATGGGCTAGTCCAAAATCAGTCGGTAATGTCAGATTTCTACTACCTACTGTAAGTGACAGCAACATAGTAAAATGAGCCATAAATTACTTTTCTCCTCATGGAGAAATGTACTTCTTATTTGTATGTGTTTTAAATTTTAAGATTTTTGCGACAGTTCCTCTTTTATCAATATAATGTTCATAATGACAATATTGGTGTGCGCGCAACTGTCCCCTGAGCTTGTTTAACGATCCCACATGCTGAATCTTTAAATGATACTAGCCTTCATGTGCGTTGTTTTCCTCCTTACCCCATGTCCATAAACCATCCTGCCATACCTCTCCCTCCACCCTCCCCAATAGCTCACTGCATGTTCCTTTGGTATACCACAGCAATGTGTCTGGACACTGTTTCTTGTAGTGCCTCCCACAGGATCAAGAGTTTGTGGTTTTTATTGTTTTTGTAGTTGCATTTTTTTTTTTACACCTTTTAATACTATGTGCTGTGAGTTTCTTTTTATGAAAAGATTAAAGTCTGTGTATAAAGTCTTAGAAGAGAACTAGTGCTTTAGTACGGTGTTCTGTACTGATTCATTACGTTAGCTGCTAAGCAGCGTTGTTCTCTATTTCCTCTAGCCTGCTCTTCTGTCTCTTCTTCATACATTTATATCTGATTGCTATTCCTCATGCTGGAAAACTGGGAAGATGTATTGCTTTGCTAATTGCCGCTTTCAGGTAGCAAAAGCCAGAAGCCTGGTTGGGGTCTGTTTAAGTGCTGCACAATACTTGTGCTGATTCAGCTACATTTTATGGTCTGCTGTAAATTGTTTAAATTTTATTTATATCTAAAACATGTTCTTAATGCGATATAGAAGGGCACAGTATTTATGGGCTCCTGCTGATTATACTTAGTTGGCTTAGTGCCAGCTCCAAGTGATATTAAAGCAGTAATTTCCCCACCCCATTAAATTGACAGATTTCGCGACAGTATCCTTGCATGTAATAAAAGATACAGTTAAGAATAAATCATCCTAGTGTTAAAGGTTTTAAGGGTCATTTTATCATGTTCTGATGCAGAATATCTGAATCTGTACTGTAAGGAATGAACCTTTACATCTGCATCAAAAGGGAACACTTGATGTTAAAAGCCAATATTGTCATTATGAACAGTATATTGATAAATGAAGAGAAGATGTCAACATGTAAATATCCAGATTATCTCTATTGCAGTAAAGAGAGGGTGTTGTATTGTAATTTAGACAATTACTTGACTATAAGTCAAGAACTTTCAACGTAAATTTAATAGATCATTTAGGGGGAATGTCTGCACCAAGACAGCAGCCTGTAATTTTTATTGGTTGGGACAAACTGCCTTTTTATATTATAGGAAGGAGGAAATTACCATACTTATTATGGAGAGAAGGGCATGCCTAAATCTGTTATGGGGAGGGGGGCTGCTATAATTGTTATGGAAGAGTAAGTACATTTTTATAGTTGCCTTATGGGAAAGTGGGGAGGGTAAGGAAATAACTACACTTGTAAAGGGTGAGACATCACTGCATTTTTTGTAGTGATTATATGGCCATAAGTGAGTAGTAGCAAACAATTGACAGCGCTCCTAGGCGGCAAATGAAATGAAACCAACAGAGGTGTGCAGATCCCTCCAGGATACACACCTTGAATACAAATCACATGCAAATTATGCACTAATCCCTAATCTAAAAATTTGAATGCACACTGAAGCACATGGATTCAGCTAGACATGAGTATACTTACGTTTGTTTTGCACAGCCGGAGAGATTGGCAGCGCTTCCAGACAGACACTGCACCCAAATTAACTACCTGCATAGATGTGCAGAGCATGAAAAACAGGCAAATTGCACAACTTGCATGTAAATACAAGTACAGCTAAGGAGGGCATTAGCTTCAACATAAATAATATGTGCACAAATTATTCCCTACTAGACTCTTCCACGCCATCCTTTGCTGTACCTGTTTTTAATGCAAGTGGTGTAATTTGCCAGTTTTCGAGCTCTGCACATCTATGCAGGTAGTTAATTTGGGTGCAGTGTCTGTCTGGAAGCGCTGCCAATCTCTCCTGCTGTACAAAACAAACATAAGCATATTCATGGCTAGCTGCATCCATGTGCTTCCGTTTGCATTCAAATTTTTTGATTAGGCATTAGTGCATAATTTGCATATGATTTGTACTCAAGGTGTGTATTTTAGCCCGAGGGGGATCTGCACACCTCTGTTGGTTTCATTTCATTTGCAGCCTAGGAGCGCTGTCAATTGTTTGCTGTCTCTTGAAAAGAAAAAAATGTGTATACCATTTATGACTAGCAGAACCAGGTGAGAATTATGTTTTAACTAGTGGTTAGGTCTCTTCCATGAGGGCCCGTCATTGCCATGGAAGAGTCTAGTAGGGAATAATTTGTGCACATATTATGTATGCTGAAGCTAACGCCCTCCTTTGCTGTACCTGTTCTGAACGCAAGTTGTGTCATTTTCCCATTTTCGAGTTCTGCACATCTATGCAGGTAGTTCATTTAGGTGCATCGTTTGGCTGGAAGCACTGCCAGTCTCTCCTGCTGTACAAAATAAGTGAGTAGCAGATAGCTATACTTGTTTCCTGTGGTAACTAATACACAAGTCTTCAAGATTTTCAGATTAAAAGGGTGAAACATTAGTTTTAATGTAGGTTTCGGGCCATCTCCACCAGGACCTCAAGGCATACAAACACTTTTTCCCCTTTGCTGTCAATTTATTGAACTCCTTCCTCGCCCTCCAGCGTTCATTTACCCTCCTTTCCCCTCCTTAGGGTTGCAGCTGTTGATTGTCGTTACCAATAAACTGTCTCTTGCAGAAACAATGTATCTTGCTTTCAATGCTGTTTAGTGTGTGTTACCTCCTACTTTTAGTCTTGCGTGTTTCCTGTAAGTGCCAAAACCAATTCTGGACACTACTAGTCATGATTGGCAAGTAAAATTGATTCTGATTCTCAAGTGTGTAGTGTAATAATTAAAATGTGGGCTCCCGTTACCAATGGAGATTGTAAGTGTAAACTGTAACAGCCAGCAATCTAATCAACCATTAATTTTGAAAAACTATGTGTAAAATGAATATTTTCACTTGTTAAAAAAATCTCTGCTTGCCATGTGTGTACAGATAGGGGATTTTCAGCAGCACGAGTTTTAAGCTCACAAAATGATGTTATATTTCCTGTGTAAAACTATCACTGAAATAGAAGAAGAGTTAGGTTTGGATATAGAGTAAAGATGGTTAGTGTTAGTGAGGGGTTAAATGGTAAGATAATACATAGCTAGAACTAGGTTAGGGCTAGCCATAGTTCAAAGGTTTAGCCATAGGTCAAAGGTTCTTTTTGAGGCCCATGCATGAGTTATGATGTAGTGTAGTGGCGCTGCTGACAAGCTCAGAATGGGCTACAATATATAGTTGGGCTACAATATATAGAAATTGATAGCAGAAGCCCTCCGCCCTCCGCTATCTCTTCTGCCATCCAACACTGCCCTCTACTGGGGATAGACAATACTACACTGCCTGCTACACTACCTACTGCTTAGTTCTGTTTTATTGTTATATTGCTACAGTCCTTTTATGGTAGCTTAAGCCTTATCATTATTAGAATATCACAGTTGACTGAAATATCATGACTGGGTTTTCGTTTTTGCATCACAATGCGATCACATTTTTTGTTTGTGTTTTCATGCAATTTTCTTAACTATGGCAAACTACAATAGCATTAAACCTGTGCAGTAAGGGAATAAAATAATGACATTGTCGAGTTTTTTTAAATGTGTAAAAAACAACTGAAACACGAATGGGAAAATCACCAATCATGAGTAGCTCATTAATTTACATTATATATGCAGTGCTGCATGTTTCATGTTTCGTGCTGGAAAACGCGTATGATTTTGACAAGTGTGCTGCCTGCCTAAGGACCCTTTCACACTAGAGCGTTTTCATTGCGTTGCATTACCCGTCTTTACTGCTAAAGCAATGAAAGCCTATGGGACATTTCATACCTGATGCAGTGCGCTGGGCCAGAAGTATGGCACCTGACGCAAACGCATCAGCACCTTATGGCCGACTTGTGTTGGCTGGAAGACATGTGAGATCAGTGGTGCCACACATATTTTAAACTGTTTTACACTCGCGTTACGGTGCGCATGTCCGGAAACTTATTTTTTAATACATTTCCTTGCCATTCGTATTTCGCCAACAGGAAGTGAGCCCTAGAGAGCCTCACTTATAGTTTGGTTTTCTTCCAAAAAGTACAATACCTCGCATCAACACATCAATGCTTCTTTTCATCATCCGATCACACCGCAACGCAAACATAGTTTGTCTGAGTATGCTATTTGGTAGCAAAACATATCATGAACAAGAAGTGAAATAACATTTTCTAAAATAAATTGGCGTGGAGCACTTGCTAGGCACTTATTAATTTGGCAATTAAATAGTTAAAGAACTGTGAGTTATATAGCTGGTTACAAAATAAAAAAAATACTCCTGTGAATACTCTTTGTAACCAAGCAGTAGATAAATGTAAGGGAAGATGAAGCAATCTGAAATTTTCTTGCATAGTTATAATTATTTATGTGTCCTGATCTGGTGGTTTCCCGCTTGGTACAGAGCATTATTCAGTATTTTTTTTGTTCAGACTCCACTTTGCCTATAAAAAATTGTGCACTTGCCGTTTACCAGCTTAAAAGCTTAATACCGTTTATCACTGTCTGAGAGCATGCATACCACAAGACTGCTGTGAATGAATGTTTGTATGCAAAATGAAGAATGGGAATACAGGCTAAAGACTGTGTAGAGCTCTGCAAAGCTGTGATAAAGGCAGTTATGTAGAATCTATTGCACACTGTTGATGACAATGTTGGAATGGGCCCTGGAGAATTTCTGTTCCATAGTTCTTACAATGAACACTTGTTGACACAGCCTTTCCAAGTAGAACACCATACATCAAAATAGCTAAAATTTGTTCAGCATGAAATTATTCAAGCATATTTCTGTCTACAGTGTATATAACTATATTTGAATGCATGGAAATGTGTTACTGTTTTGGCAAAACTGACAACTGTTAGGGATTTTTGCTGCAAAATATTCTGTCTAGCATTTCAGAAGGAAAATTACATGGAAAAGATGGTACCTAGCCAGCTTTGACTTTGAACGTCTGTGTCTAGTGTTTGGACAGAGCAAGGACATATTTGCTTAGTTGCATGGACCAGCTTTTGTGTTTTCCAGAACAGAGTCGGGGCAGTTTTGGGTAGTCGGAGTCGGGAGAAAATCTATCCGACTCCTATTGCATTTTAACTGTAATTAAAATAGAAAATATGATAAAATGTTCTATTTCTCAGATAATAGTCGTCATAAATAATTTATATATACAGTAATAGTTGTGCTTAGTCATTGAAAAATAGTTACTTGTGCTGCTTCAATAAACCAGTCCCCGTATTTTTAAAGGATACCAGACCTGAAAAAATGAAAGGTGCGGTGGCTAGGGAGGGAAAATTAGATATTTACCGCCTCTCTTGTTCCCCGCCGTCAGCCGCCGGTCTCCTCCAATAGATGCCAGTGTCTGGGCAACTCTCCTGATCTCTAACCCAGATATACTGCGCCACGCATGCGCAGTATGTCCGTTCTTCACCGCTTGTGCCGGCGCATTATTTCTGCAGAAGCAAGTTCACTCCCCTGGCTCCTCCTTCCGTGGATGCTATGGAGGAGGAGCCAGGGGAGTGAACTTGCCTTTGACTAAATTATGAGCCGGCAGAAGCGGTGAAGAACGGGCATACTGCGCATGCGTGGCGCAGTATGTATGGGTTAGAGGTCAGGAGAGTCGCCCTGGACACCGGCATCTGTTGGAGAAGACCGGCGGCTAACAGCAGGGAACAAGAGAGGCAGTAAATATCTAATTTTTCCTCCCTAGCCATCGCACCTTTCATTTATTCAGTTGTGGTATCCCCTTTCCCATGAGAAACCTATTCATTTTCTCAAAAGGACCATCAGGGGGCTTTGTATGGCTGATTCTGTGGTGAACCCCCTCCTACAGTGTGATGTCAGTGCTTCGCAGCTCTAAGGTCCAGACATCAAACTGTGGGAGCCTTGTTGCATTGTGGGAAATAACAGCTGTTTCCAACTGCCAAAAAAGCAAGCAGCGTCTCCTTCCAGTGACATCACCTGCCAGCAGTAAAAATGTCGCCATGTGATAAATGTCTAAATGTCATTCAGAGAGAGGAAAGATTTTACAATGAGCAAACACTGACTAAATCATTTATACATAATTATTGTAAAAATTAAGCACTTTTTTATTACATTATTTACACTGGAGGTGCTCTTTAAGATATGCATTTCATGTTATATACTCTCAATCAACAAAATTGCAATATACTAATTAGAACAGTCGAGGAGTCGGAGTCGGTGGAATCCTAACCTGAGGAGTTGGAGTCGGTGGATTTTTGGACCGACTCCAAAGCCCTGATAAAAAGAAAGTAAACATTCATTTAAGAAACAGGTGATATTTTGCCAGTGAAAAGTAAAAGAATAGGCCATGACATCAAATGAAAGAGAGATGTATAAGAGATAAGAGAAAACTCAAGGACTTATTAAGATAGTATAATAGATAAAAAGAATATGCTATGAAAACCGGAAGGAGAAAACTGCTACTTTGACTATTGACATTCAGGTTTCTTGTGATAAACTTCAAGGGGAGTTGCTGATATCTGAATCTTATTTTTGACATCTTTGGGCCATATGCAATTCACTTTTTCAACTGACTTTTCTCCTACGAGATAATTTTTCATCTTCAGATTAAAATAACTTTCAAGCACTTTTCAACTAAAAAAGTACCAAAAAGTAAATGAAAAAGTACCATCAGAATTATTTTGAGCATTTTCTTGCTTTCTGATGGCTTAAAATGCATTTTATTGACAAATTTAAAAATATCACCTAGGTGAAAACTGCATATGGGCCCGTTTTATCTTTTCCGAGGGGACTTTTCCGCTTTTAATACCCTCTGCTGCATTCTATCAAATGCCATTTTCAATTCTAACTCACCTTCTATATTAGGGATGTACCCCATATCAAAAGGTCTCTCACAGATCAGATTGCACCACAACCGAAACAGACTAAGTGTAATTGGTGATTCACCATACAGTCATGACTTAAAGAGTTGGCAGTGCCACAAATGTTGTGTTGTGCAAAGTTTGCAGCTTCAGTATTTGTGGTACCAGTTCATATGGCAACCGAAAAAAATATTTACTGGATCACAAAGAAATTCAAGGATAAAGGTACAGGCGTGATGAAGTAAGCTTTAGGATATCCGCCAAGCACCAGGACTGTCTTCTCCTGAGGCATAAGCAGCAGAATCATGTTACCACCAGTGCACACACAGGTGGAAACTTTTGGACAAAGGCCACATGTAAAGAAGGACAGAAAAGAAGCCACTTCTTTCCAAGAAAAACATCTGGCTCAATCCTGCGGGCAACACTGTGGGGGAGCAAGCTCTGTACATTCGCATTGCTCTGGTAAACTGCACTGTTGCTAACGATAGGAGAGCCGGACTGACTGCAAGGTGAATGATGGAGTAGCTTCTGGCAGGTGAAGTTAAGAGGGAAATAATACCCTCATTCATTGCTTTGCCAGATCTTTAAACAATGTATAAGGCCAGCTGCTTTATTCTCAACCAAGGCAGTTCCGAACATTTGCCTCTGCTGAGCTTAGTCTATTGTGTGTATGAAGCTTATCCCACTTTTGACTGCTATTGCAGCAAGAAACCCCCCAAAAAGCATATTTTGCCACTGGGGTTCCTATTGGTCTATGCAATGGCCAATGCTGAAATGAATCTGCTGCCAGGGCTCACTATTGGTCCTTTAATCTGACCAATGAAAATACTCTTAAAGGGAACCTCAGATGAGGGATTCTACATAAACGAGACAGGAGCGAGACAGGGGAGCGTGTCTGGCCTTACTGCGCCTGTACCGATTGGCCCCTACTAAAGTATTGGGACCAATTGCAGGCGCACAGAGGGAGATTAGAGGACTCCATGGAAGCAATCAGGGTGGATGGGACTGGAGGAAGCCCCAGGTATATATATTTTATGTAGAATACCCCATCTCAGGTACACTTTAAAGGGAACCTTAACTGAGAGGGATATGGATGTTTCCTTTTAAACAATATTAGTTGCTTGGCGGTCCTGCTGATCTCTTTGGCTGCAGTAGTGGCTGAATCACACACCTGAAACAAGCATGCAGCTAATCCAGTCTGACTTCACTCAGAGCACCTGATCATCATGCTTGTTGAGGAGCTGTGGCTAAAAGTATTAGAGACACAGGTTCAGTGGGAAAGTCGGGCAACTGGTATTATTTAAAAAAGTAAAATCCATATCCTTCTCAGTTTAGGTTCCTTTTAAGTGAGGATTCTCACTGATCCAATCAGTGGACTAATTGAGAGCCCCGAAAGTGGGGGAGGGTGTTGGATTAAAGATACTTTGTTTAACCACTTAATGACAATGTAGCGTATTAAAACGTCCTGTTTGAGCCTGTTAACGGCAACAGGACGTTTTAATAAGTTGCTCGTGTGCGTGCCGCTCCCGCCGCCGTTTCCATCAGGCCTCGATGTTCAGTGATTGGGGAAGAGGACCGAGCAGTCCTCTACCCAATCGCAATGCCTGGAATGAATGGACGTGACCGCGATTTGATGCGTTTTGTGAACCTTAATAAAAATGTTGTTCACTTCTTCAGGAGTAATTCCAGCTTGACAGATTTTTAGACCAGATTTGTTTCCTTAACCACTTAAGGACCAACATATAAAATGGCCTTAAGGACCAGAGCGTTTTTTCTGGTTTTGACATGCTTTGTTTGAGTTTAGATATTTCAGTAAATTTTTGGTCTATCCAAACAAATGAGATATTGTTTTTTTCAGAACAAATAGGGCTTTTTATCTATACCACTTAATTATATTGATAATGGAATTGTATTTGTTTTTTAAGAGAATTTATGCAAAAAAAAAGTAAAACACAGTATATTGTCTGAAATTTTCAACCAAAAATATGTATATATCTTGAATTAAAACATAAATTATTTTCAAAATGTATTCTGCCATATGTTTCTAATATAGGTGTGCAAAAAAATGAAAACTATTTACATCTTTGATACATTGTAGGGACTGTGAAAATTTTGTAATTTTGCTTTTCAGTGAACAAAATCTACAATGCTTGTTTTCTGCGTTGTACATCACTTCTCTGAAGCACTAAGTCACTGAAATAGTAAAATTCCCACCAAAATGACCCCATTCTGTAAACTAGACCTCCTGAAGTATCGATCGATGGGGGCATTGGTGATTTTGACTGCACAGATTATTAGTGGAAATTGATGGAATGTATAAGGACAAAAAGAAAAAAAAATCATTTTTTTATTCAGACATGTCAGTTTTTCTGTTTTTGACAGACATGCTTTGAAGTATTGTAGAAATTCACCCCACAAATGATTCAGTAATTCCTTCTGAATAAAATGATACCACATATGTGTGGCTAGACTATTGCTTTAGTCCAATACAGTGCTTAGAAGAAGTTGTTAATTATTGAACCTTCAAAGACCATAAATCACACGCTTGCATTTCCCAGCACAGCCCGCTTTTGATGAAGTCTGAGGTAAAAAGTCTGTCAAATTCCCGCTAAAATAACCCCATTCTGTAAACTAGACCTCCTGAGGTATCCATCGATGGGGCATTGGTGATTTTGGCCTCAATTCACTGAGGATTATCAAACGTTTATCAAACACTTTATCAAACGTTTGATAATTTACCTCATGGGTAAAATCTCATTTTAAATTCACTAAGGTGTTATATATTTATCGAATGTTTTACCGATAAAACGTTCAACAAATATATAACACCTTAGTGAATTCAAAATGAGATTTTACCCATGAGGTAAATTATAAAACGTTTGAAAAAGTGTTTGATAAACGTTTGATAATGCTCCGTCAATTGAGGCCTTTGACTGCACAGATTATTAGTGGAAATTGATGGAATGTATAAGGACAAAAAGAAAAAAATCATTTTTTTATTCAGACATGTCAGTTTTTCTGTTTTTTGACAGACATGCTTTGAAGTATAGTAGAAATTCACCCCACAAATGATTCACTAATTCCTTCTGAATAAAACGATACCACATGTGTGGCTAGACTATTGCTTTAGTCCAATACAGTGCTTAGAAGAAGTTGTCAATTATTGAACCTTCAAAGACCATAAATCACACGCTTGCATTTTCCAGCACAGCCCACTTTCAATGAAGTCTGAGGTAAAGAGTCTGTCAAATTCTGTAAAATAGACCCCCTGAGGTATCCATCGATGGGGGCATTGATGATTTTGACTGCACAGATTATTGGTGGAACTTGAATAAAAAAAATGAATTTTTCTTTTTGTCCTTATACATTCCATCAATTTCCACTAATAATATGTGCTGTCAAAATCATCAATGCCCCCATGGATGGATACTTCAGGGGGTCTAGTTTACAAAATGGGGTCATTTTGGTAGGAATTTGACAGACTTTTTACCTCAGACTTAATTGAAAGCGGCCTGTGCTGGAAATTGCAAATGTGTGATTTATGTTCTTTGAAGGTTCAATAATTGACAACTTTTTCTCAGCACTGCTTTGGACTAAAGCAATAGTCTAGCCACGCATATGTGGTATCATTTTATTCAGAAGGAATTACTGAATCATTTATGGGGTGAATGCCTACAATACTTCAATATCAATGGAATCTTATATCGCCTATGTGTGGCTACTGGCTCTGCTAGGTGTTTTTGTGAAGTCTGGTAGGAGAAAATTTTTTTTTATCTTACACTATTTGTGTACCATGAAATTGAAGGACAATCCAAGCTAAAAATTTAGGCAGGTGTGGTACACTTTGAAACAGTCTTTTAAACAAAGTCCTGGTTTTTCGGGACATTCGGGGCAATGGTATTGTGTATCCGTCCTTATTTTTTGTTTAGTGTAGACCCTGCACTTTTTCTGGGGGTATTGCTTTTTCCCCGTCTGTGGTATAATTTCTGGAACATGATATCCAGAAAGTCTCGCAACTGAATCAAATCTTCTGCCAGGGTGAGGTGCAGCTTTGGAAATGAGAGATTCAGCGATTTCCTCCTGGAATTCTAAATTGCTGAGAGGGTTTTTTGACATTTTGTATAATATATAGCTGTTGTAAATTCCCAACTGCAGCAAGTATAAGCCTACTTTTTATACCAATATCTGGTTTTGCGTGCGGCCAGGTACGGCTTCATTGCCACGTCATTGCGGTCTACACCACCCATATATTGGTTGTACTCATGAACACATTTAGGTTTCTCTTCTGCTCCATTCCTGGGTGTTATGCTGTCAGGAGTATGTATGGCTGCAGGGCACTTTCTAGGCTAAAATGCACCCAGTGTGAGAGTGTAAAAATTGTAACCCCCTCCCCCGTGCCAGAGCCAGGTATAGGTGCCTGCAGTATAGGTTAGCTAGGTCTAGTTGCACTCAGTATAGGTAGTGGGCTATAGGACCCCCAGTAAAGGTAGCCAGACATAGGTGCTCCAGTATAATTGCCCCCAGTATAGATTAGCCAGGTAGGTGCCTCCAGTATAGGTATCCAATATAGTTCAGGGGTGGACTGGCCAGGGGGGAAGGGGGGCAATCTTCCCCCAGGCCGCCTTTCATTCAGTGATTTAAGGCAGGTCTGGTGTCTGGTGTATTTGGGTTTGTTGTAAGGAAATGTGAAACTTGAGGCTAGCTGATAAAAGTGCAATCAGAGGACAGGCAAGCTGGTAAATATACACAGCATGATGCAGAGCTTGCCTGGAGGGTCGGTGGGCAAACATCTGTCTGGTCTCTCTCTATTGTTATTATGACTGCATGTGTGGATGAGGTGTTACACAAGTTAAAGTTTTTGACAGTCCCTAGACTCCAGGAGGGCTACTTTCTGACTTGTGTGAGAGACTGGCAGGGACAGGAGTCCTATTACAGGCAAGTAGCCTCTGTGTGATGTGCAATACAGATAAGCTCTCTGCTCCATCTCAGGCTATTCTCAATTTCTCTCCACTCCTCCTCTCTCTGGGCTAGTGCACGCCAAAATCGCAATAGCAATCGCTAGCAATTTGTGAGTGTGATTTTGTGAAACGATTTTCAGAGCAATTTTTTTTAATGAATTGCTCCAAAAAATGCTACATGCAGTGTGTAGCATTTTTTGAAGCAATTCATTAAAAAATAGCTCTGAAAATCGCTTCACAAAATCACACTCACAAATTGCTAGTGATTGCTATTGTGATTTTGGCGTGCACTAGCCCAGAGAGGAGTGGAGAGAAATTGAGAATAGCCTGAGATGGAGCACAGAGATTATCTGTATTGCACATCACACAGAGGCTACTTGCTTGTAATAGGACTCCTGTCCCTGCCAGTCTCTCACACAAGTCAGAAAGTAGCCCTCCTGGAGTCTAGGGACTGTCAAAAACTTTTCAACTTGTATAACACCTTATCCACACATGCATTCATAATAACATTGGGGAGAGACCAGACAGATGTTTGCCCACGGACCCTCCAGGCAAGCTCTGCATCATGCTGTGTATATTTACCAGCTTGCCTGTCCTCTGATTGCACTTTTATCAGCTAGCCTCAAGTTTCACATTTCCTTACAACAAACCCAAATACACCAGACACCAGACCTGCCCTAAATCACTGAATGAAAGGCGGCCTGGGGGGAGATTGCTCCCCTTCCCCCCTGGCCAGTCAGTGTAGCTGTATACAGTGCTTCCCTGAGCTAATTACTCTGCAGTCCCCTGGGGAGAGGGAGGGAGAGTTCGCAGTGCCCTTTGGCTGTCTGCGCTCAGGGCTGCTGCCGAACGGCTGCACGGCCCCTAGAAACGGGCCTGTATGGCTGAAAGCATATATACGTCCCTTTTTTCCCCTGTACTTCAGAGCTAGCATCTCTTCACTGCAGAGACCCTCAGATTCATCCGGTTTGAGGCGCTTGTTGACAAGGCTCTGAGGGAAGCCTTTACGATTGGATCTGATGGTACCGCAGGCTGGCGTGTTCTCTCTCGCTAAATGCTTGAATAGTGGGATGCTGGTGTAATAATTGTCAAGGTACAGGTTGTATCCTTTGTTCAGGAGAGGGTGAATCAGATCCCATACAACTTTCCCATTTGTGCCCATATAAGGTGGGCACCCAGGTGGATCCAGCTGGCTGTCTTTTCCCTCGTACACTCGGAAAGCGCATGTAAAGCCAGTGCTGCTTTCACAAAGCTTGTAAATTTTTATGCCATGTCTGGCACGCTTGGAAGGGATGTATTGCTTTATCCTAAGTCGACTAGTGAGGTGTACAAGGGACTCGTCAATACTGATATTTTTTTCTGGCACGTATACCTCGGAAAATTTTTGTGATAGGTAGTCAATTAGAGGCCGAATTTTGTATAGGGGATCAATATTTGGATCTTCTCCGGGTCGGTACTGGAAATTGTCACTGAAATGGAGGAAGCGCAAGATTGTCAAATAACGCGTCCTCAACATTGTTTGCGAAAAAATCCCCATATGTTGAATTGGTCTTTTCGACCAATACCATTTTAGGTCTGGTTTTTTAGTAATGCCCATGTTTATTGTGCGGCCTAAAATGTTTTTATTTCCTCCACTGTAGTGGGCCACCAGTTCTTAGGCCTTGCATAGCTGGATTGTGGTTTCTCAGCAATGTGTTGCTGTGCATATAAGTTTGTTTGCTCAGCAATAGAGCCGAGGAGCTCATCAGTGATTATGAGTTCCATGAATTGAATTGGGGAGAGGTTAGCCGTATGCACTTTAATTCCAGCCTGGCCTGTGAAAGGAGGAATTGAGGGTGCTTCTAGGTTGGCAGGCGACCACATGGGGTGAAGCAATTCCTCCGGTACGTCAGTGCGGCAAACTCTAAGTCTGAATCTTCAGGCTCTGATTCTACAGAGTCTAATTCCTCACTGGATTCACCAGACTGGCAGATCATATCTACAATCTGCTGAGCAGTAAAAGACCTCTTTGCCATCACGTATATAGTGCAGGACACTATAAAGGACACAATATACCCTAACAAGCCTGTATATGCACAGACAATATCAGACCCCACACTGACACTATATACGTAAGTGTATAAACCCTGAACCTATATTCCACCCTTTACACTAATGATATACAGCCCTATATACCCTACACTGTACACTAAACCCGATTTACCCTACACTATATACCCGACACTATATACTTTATTTCCTACGCTATATACTAAAGCCTAAATATACACCCTACACTATATACTAACCCCTATATACTAAACCCTATACACCCTACACTATATACTAAACCCTATACACCCTGCACTATATACTAAACCCTATATACCCTACTCTATGTACTAATCCCTATATACCCTACCCTATAAATTAAACCCTATATACCCTACTCTATACTCTACCCTACTCTATATACTATATACTAAACCCTAAATACCCTACACTATACGCTAAACACTATATACCCTGCATATCATACTAACCCCTATCAAACTGCAGTAAAGCACAGTAAATAAAAACACAATCCAGTAAAAAATTATGCTATACACTATATATATAGGTGGTCGGGAGAGGATCAAGGGATAAATGGGGAGGGGAGATCGGGTTAAAAACAATGTATAAATCAGTGTTTTTTCACTAAAATCGCTCAGCCTGTCACGGCTGCAGGCTGTGCGTCTCTCCCTGTCACAAAAGATCCACACAGGGAGAGGGAGGCGGAATGGCAACTATGTTGCCTTTCGGAGAGTGATCGCTGTGATTGGCTCACAGCGATCACACGGCAGGAAGCCAATCAGTGACGGCTCCTGCCGATACCTGGAAGCCTTAGCTGTCATAAGACAGCTAAGTGCGCCGGCTTCAGTGCAGATGATCGCGGCAGGGAGTGGCGCCGCCAGTGATAGATATCTACGCCCTGCCAACCAGGAGCCCATCAAAACAGGGCGTAGATCTCTTATCACCTTGGTCCTTATCTGGTTAATTAAACAATTCATGTATTACATGAGAAACATTCCACATCGCATTCATATGAACAGATGGTATTTGTGTTATATTCACTAGACATCATAATGGGATGCCATCCAGATGTATGGAAGTGTGGTGTGCATACAAGGGTGACTGTTGCAATTTGTGCTGGTGCACCCTAACTTTAGGAGTATTTACCTTTTTCTCTGCAACAAAAGGGTGTCAGAAGTACAATGATATGAAACTACCGTGACATATGATGCATTATGTATGTATACCATATGTCAATGGCTATGTGCGTTGTTTTACCATTTTAATATTGTCTTAATGTTTTTGACTATAAACTCTATTTTTAAAGGATACCTGAGTGAACACAGAGAATCCAGTGCAGGAGACTTGGGTGCACAGGGAGTAACTTCAGCGCCGTCAGAAGACGGAGCTGAAGTTACTTTTAAAACACAATAATTAGGCTTCCAGCAATTTCTGGAAGCCACATTATTTCATTCCCCCACCATCCATGGCGGCCTGGAGGGGGAATAGTATTTAACACGGTCAGGACTCGTGCAGCAGCAGGATCAGCCATATACCAGCTGTATCCTGCGCCCAAGTCTCCCGCGCCGATTCCTCTCGTGCGCTACCTGTGGTGACATGTGACATGATGAGATAGACATGTGTATGTACAGTGCCTAGCACACAAATAGCTATGCTGTGTTCCTTTTTTTTCTTTCCCTGCCTGAAAGAGTTAAACAGGTATGTGAGTGGCAGTTCCTGTCTGAAAATCTAAAACCTACCATAGTCCTATGTCGATGTATGTATTGTGTAGTGTATGTATTCTTGTCTAAGGCCAATTTAGGGGGTTGCCAATTAACTTATCTGTATGTTTTTGGGATGTGGGAGGAAACTGGAGTGCCCGAAGGAAACTCACGCAGACACAAGGAGAACATGCAAACTCCTTGCAGATGTTGACCTGCTGGGATTCAAACCAGGGATCCAGCGCTGCAAGACGAGATTGCTAACCACTACGCCACGTGCTGCCCATATAGAGTATTATTCATTAAAAATGATGCCAAAAACAGCATTTTGAGGTCTCTGATATGTTTTATGTCTTGTGTAAAGCGGATGTTAAATTTAACGCTCATCTGTGCTCATTTTTTACATTAAACATCATCTTCCCACATCTAAATTCACAGATTCACAGAATCAGATGAAAAGAACTCAGGGTGATAAAAAAAGACCTTTAAATGAGCTCTTTCTTACAGTACTGGAAATTCTTGTAATTGAATTAGCCCCATAATCTGCAATCACTGTTCTTGCAATATTGTTTTATGTATTTTCTTCAGCTGTTACCTCACTCACTCTCTCATGTTCTTTTCTGAATTCAGGATTCAGAACAAATGACACATTTTACATCATGCATAGCAGTGTCACACTGTTGCTGCATGTTCTCTGTCACGTTCTCTTACGTTTCTTCATCAGAGTAATTTTTATACTATAATAGTATTATAATGTCGCCTGTTATGATAATTTGGTTTGTGTCACTCTCCCATGTCATGTTTTATGTCACTGGCAGGCACGGGGCCTTTTATGTTGATTTTTGTACTTTATTCTGCATCACAATTACGTGCCATGTTTTGTTGCATTAATCACATGCACTACATAATACAGTAAACCAGAAGCTTTTGTGGCCTTTCTAGGGTGTTCTGTATGATTTTTATTCTTACTATTTTTTAGTGCTGATCAGATTTAGGCTCTAGTAGAACTGACAGAAGTATTGTTAAGTCAATATACAATGTTAAGGTGCCCAGTAAAAGTACAATTTTACCAAACAATCGACCTTCCGGTCCAAAAATTTTGTAGCGTGTAGATAGTACCAATCGGTACTCGCTCGGATCATTGATCTATTTTTCAGATCGAGTCTATCTGAATGGATTTATATCATTTGGAATCACATACACGGGGCTAGTTGATTGTTTACGATTGTTTCCTTCCAATTGCAATTATCGGATCAGAAGGTTCATAGTTCACTAAAATTGCACCGTTAATGGTCCTCTTCACAAATGTAAGTTTTGATTGATCGCAAAGTTGCCTGTGATTGAGAGTATTTGATAGTAGTAATAAGAAAAAAAAGACTTAAACTTAGCTTTTTAGTAATAACCCTACCTCTACCCTTTCGTAACTAAACAGTCTATGGTAATGTCATATTGTACAAAACTGACACCATTTTATTTGCATTTAATTCTAGGGAAAAAATACATTATGTGCTACTTTTTTGTTTAGCATGGTAAGATGTCTAGCATTGTAAGATGTTAAGTGTTGAAACATTTTTACATTAAAAAAATAGTATTTTTAATAGCAATGTACTGTACATAAGACTTTAGGAACATCTTATTAACAGGGTTTTGAAAGTACAACAATGGATAACTGTAAAATAATGTGATTCATACAGTCTTCAAGAATAAGACTAACAAAACAAAACTGGAACTTCTTTCAGAACATAGAAAGATGCATTAAAAGTAAAGAAATATACACTGGTCCGCCTTTAGTGCTGCACTCTATTTTGTGTCTCTCTTAGGTGGAGTAGAAGGGAAATAAAGAGCAAATGTACAAAAAAGAAAAACACTACCTTAATTTCAAGGTGATTAACCATGCAACCTCTTCTAAGCGACAGACCAAGTAGAATTCAGACCATCAATAACCCCACTAATGAACAGAGTCTGATTAATCGTTGGCTAATTCACAAAGCTGGTATACAGTGCATTCGGGCTCCCAAAGACTTTGGAAGCCTCCTGCGGTGGGAGATTTGAACAGGGGAGCCATCGCTGGAACCAGGGGACCAGGAGAGGAAACGGGAGGAGCTATAGAACCCAGAGCCTTCCCCCTCCTTAGGTAAATATCTGTTGTTATTTTTTTATTCCAGAAATGCGTCAGGATCATTTTAAAGTCTAATAGATTAAAGAGGACCTCCATACTAAATTCAGAAATTCGGCAGCCTGCAAGTAAAACAAAGTTGTATTTACCCGAGAAGCATTTTCCCGCGATGCTTGTCCCGAAGTCCCTGCATCACCCGACTTCCGGCTCCTGGCCCGCCTTCTCTCACTCCCCGGAGAAAAACGCTAAGCTATTTACTGTGGTAAATAGCTTGGCGTTTTTCTCTGTGAAGAAGGGGAGGTGGGGCCAGGCGCCGGAAGTCGGGTATACCTTTCTTGTTCTTGCAGGCTGCCAGATTTTTGTATTTAGTATGGAGGTCCTCTTTAAGAGGCAAAGTACTGATATATTTTTTGTGTTAAAATATGTTTTAAAAATGTTACCATGTGACCTGATGTATCTCAGCTGAATGAGATTGCAGCCGGCTTTATGGGTGTGGGCAAGTGTGTTCTTTTGATGATCGCCTGAATTTTTTGAACACCCGAATACCCAAGCAGCTTGGGATGACCCAGAACCACTAGGAATGTATAGGGGACTAAAAGAGACCGAAAAAGCCCTCCTACTAAAAAGGAACACAGCGTAATATGGCTTCTTTAAAGCTTTAAGTGAGCCAGGCTTACACCTTGAAGTCAGAAAGGAAGACCTGGCTTCAGGGGTATAAAGAGATAATTTGCATATTCAGAATTATTGCAACTACCTTCTGTTTAAAGAAGGCAAATTACACCGAGCACTGATTTTTTTGGGGGAAAAAGGAAAGCTCAGGAACATCTGACATAGTAGAGAACAAACTAGAAAACTAAAAAGACTCGGCATCACATAATACTAAACATGCACATCAACACAGTGGCCTTTGAGGGGACGTGGCCATCTTGTGGCCATTGAGGGGACGTGCAGTGTAAGCATCATAGTGGTCGTGACTTCTGTTGCAGATCATCATACTGTACAAGTTAGTTAACAGGGCACAGATTATACCTTACATCCATGAAAGGATTTGACTTGTGAAGTGAACTGTGAAAATATTTGTTTTGGATACTAAAAATTCAATGATTTTTCAAGTGTACATTGTCTTTGAGCTGTATAGGTGTAGCATTGAGTTAAACTTAGTAAGGGTCTTTTGGCACGGACGTTTTTACAGCCGCACCACTCGTTGCTTAAAGAGGAACTATAGCTAAAATCTTAAAATTTAAAACACATAGTAATAAGAAGTACATTTCTCCCAGAGTAAAATGAGCCATAAATTACTTTTCTCCTATGTTGCTGTGACATGCAGTAGGTATTATAAATCTGACATTACCGACAGGTTTTGGGCTAGTCGATCTCTTCATGGGGGATTCTCAGCATGGCCTTTATTCTTTATAAAGATATTCCCTGAAAATGATTATTACAAAGATGCCGGCCAGCCTCCCTGTTCAATGCACACTATCTTGGCAGTTGGGTGGAGCAACTGCCATTCACTAACTGCTTTTAAAAATAAAGAAAACCCTGAGAATCCCCCTATGAGAAGATGGGCTAGTCCTAAATCTGTCAGTAATGTCAGATTTCTACTACCTACTGTAAGTGACAGCAACATAGGAGAAAAGTAATTTATGGCTCATTTTACTCTGGAAAAAATGTACTTCTTATTTGTATGTGTTTTCAATTTTAGGATTTTCCTGACAGGTACTCTTTAAGCACTGTTCATTCAAGTGAATGAACAGCTGTTTCATTTCCTGTCATCTTGTTTTTCCCTGGATGCTAGATGAAGTGTCCATGATCGGGTAAACGTGGTGTCTCTGTGCCCCCTGTAAGGGCAAAATGCAACACAAAAATCAACGGGAAGCATCAGCGGAAGTTGCCAGATGCTTTTCTGCCCACTTTCAGAAAAGCATTTGAAGTGAGACGTGGGCTGCAGCTTCAGCTGTTTTTCTGAACCAGCCCTAAGATTCCCCTAAGCTTGATAACACTAAAGAAGTTAAAGGGGAACTTCAGCCTAAACAAACATACTGTCATTAAGTTACATTAGTTATGTTAATTAGAAAAGATAGGTAATATAATTTTTTACCCACTCTGTTTTAAAAGAACAGGCAAATGTTTGTGATTCATGGTGGCTGCCATCTTTATCATGAGGGAAGCCATCTTTTTGGTTGAAAGGAGGTGACAAGGAGCAGGAGACACAGTTCCAACTGTCCTGTGTCCTGATAACCCCTCCCAGCTGCACACGCTAGGCTTCAAATGTCAAATTCAAAATATAAAAAAAAACGAGAGCAACAACATCAGAAATCCCATCATGCTTTGCACAGCATCAGGGGAAAAAAGCCCGGGCAGTTTTCTTCTGTGCAGCTAAAAATGAGGCTTGTGTAAGAGAAACAAAGTTCTGATGCTGTGAATCTGTTAAAGAAACACGAAGCCTTTTCAGTGCTGCTGAGTCAATTTTTAGTCCGGAGGTTCACTTTAAACCAGCAAACCCTAGACTGGATTCTTTAACATATGACATCTATTAGATGGCTACAGTTGATGACTGTGACGCACACGGTTTCCGAGAAAACCGCGCGTGCGCCATTCAAGTCACAAACGCACTTGCAAGTTTCATTGCAAGCAACCAGAGTGACATATTTTGGTTTAAATCCACTTTTTTATCTGCCATTTGGCTCTCTGGTAGCTTCTAATTACAGCTCTTCTCACCTATGTGTGAAAGCGGTTCCCAAGCATGCCTGGAAAGGTTATAGCTCAACCATCAGAGATTAGGTGGACAGAAGCTAATAAAAATCCTCCTTCTCCAGACTGGTAGGAACCAATCACAGCAGGGGGTTCTCTCAGGATTACCTCAGCTGAAGGATCAAAGAGAATCCATATCCCAGCTGACCCTCATATGGCCCTGAGATACCCAATATTCATATGTTCTCCATATTTCCTTCATAATTCATGGCATAGCAAATCTCTATGCCCATTAAATCTGCACAGGTTTTGGGATTCCGCAGGACGCTGGTTCTGAGATGTTTACGGACCAATCGGACTCCCAGATCTAGCGTAAGACTGTTTTAAAATAACCCTCTAATACCCCAGGGGTCTGATCCCCCAAGTTTGGTATCAACGTTCTTGATAAATTCTGACAAACCTAAAAATGTTACTAGATTTAACATAACCTGTATGGTTTGCAGATTGGCACACCTATCATGATTCAGGTATATTCCTGTGTCCATGAGAGGGACGGGCATATCTCCTGTTGTTCCAAAGAGGTGTGTGATCCACGCCCCCTAACCCCTCCTTGCTGGAGTGGGGACTATAACTACAGATAGCCCAGAAAGCTCTGGGTCCTTTACCTTTAATCTGACGTCGAATTAACATCAAATCGACCAGCCGGCAGGACACGGGCCAAAACCACCATCTTGGACTTTACGCCAAAGACTTGCGATTGCCGCATGGACTACCAATATCGGTTTTTGAACTGTACATTAAGACATTCTGTTTCTTTTCATCTCTACTCTCTTTCTATCAAACCAAACTGTTCTAAAGTAAGCTGTGTGTATGTAGTTTTCGAATAAAACTAACGATTTTTATCGTTCAGTCTTGTGCCTGTTCTGGTCATCTGATTGCTGCTATAACGAATCTGCCCTCTGAAGAGTCCGTCATACTACCGTATTGTTTTATTATTTGCTTATAAATTGTTGATTTGCTAGCTAGGTTGTAAATAACCGTTTCTTCCTTTTAGGATTAACTAGTACCAGGTTTCCTGTGCGAAATCAATAACTTTAGTTTCTCAATTGAAAATACAATTCGAGATTGCATCATATATGGACTCAGTAACCTTTCTTTAAACGTCACATTGCTCACAATCTTTAAGCCTTCGGAAGTGACTATTCCCGAACGGTGACTGGAGCATGTCGAACGTGATTGGGCTGGCTACCGTATTATGCTAGCGGGAGTCTCTTTCCTCCCTACTGAACTGGAAGAGTGGTGGCAGTGTATTTACCCGATTTCCAGCGCGAAATCGATATTTTTAGTTTACCGATTGTAAATGTATGGGCACCTCCAACCAATCTTAACGGTTTACTACGCACACAGTGAATTTGCCTCCAGCAGTCTCTGGTGCATGAGACCTGCATGACAACAGTGGCCTAGTAATACGGGATTGGTGAATGTTTGTCCCATTACATATTGTTGGCAGCTGCGCGATCAATCTTCATTGTCAGTCTGTTCACCGTACTTCCTGCGTATGCTAACGGGAGCAGATTAGACGGGATTGGCACGCTCTGTCGCATTAACCTTTCTTTCCTCTGACGATCCAGCAACCGGTCTTCGTTGTCCATCTGCACCCGTACTTCCTGCGTACGCTAACGGGAGCAGATCGCGACGGGATCGCGGGGCTGGATTGTCACAATGACCAACAGTGGAAAAAGCATTACTATAATGATTTAAAAAAGCGTAATTTTCTTCTCAATCTGACTCAAGAATTGCATAGTATGATGCATGTGAATCTTTGAACTGGAAAGCAATTGAAGCTTTTGATTCAATCTTGTGTACATTTCATCATGCACTACACTAGCATTTTCTTTGTTTCTTGTTAAATGTGATGGCTATTAATATTTTGCTTTGAAAAAAAAAGATGACAGTGCTCTTTCCTAGTGTTCCAGGACGTCAGTATCATTATGATTATGGACTGACTCACAAAGCAAATGTTCTCTCATATGTTCTCTGTTTGCTTAACCTGTGCTGAGTCTTGTATTTTTGCTGAAGTGATTCTGAGACTCCACACACATGTAATTAGTTTCCCAATTGAAATCTAAGCTAGGCTTTGCAATTGTGAAGAGAATGAAGTGGTAACTTACACTGTATACTTTAGTCATTTCAAGTATCAGTAATGTAACTGATGAACCATTAAGTGGGAAAAACACAGATGAACCTCTAACAACAACACACCTGGCCAGTTCACTGAGTAATATCTGTTACAGGGTCAGTTAGAGCATTTATTTTGGGAAGTAGAGTATTCATATTCCAGGTTTATAATTAATTCTTATCAATAGGCTGTAAATCATTAGACTGTGATGTTTTTAGAGTTGCTTAGAAACCGTTCTTTGCATATGGTTCCATTATAAAAAGAATAATGCGGAAATACATTTCTTTTCTGAAAGAGTTTTTCTGAGCCACACATCTGTGTACCACTCTGATAGTCTGCACACTGATACTTACTTATAATAGGAAGAAAAAACAGCGCTGGGCATTTAATCTGATGCTTAAGGTTTATTTACCACAGGTACAAACAGACATTGCAGGCATAGGGAGAAAGAGAAAGTCTTAACAGCCGTTTCATGAGCCTATAGCTCGCTTCCTCAGAGACCAACCATAGCGCAGAACATGTCCTGTTCTCTGAGGTTGGTCTCTGAGGAAGCGAGCTATAGGCTCGTGAAACGGCTGTTAGACTTTCTTTTTCTCCCTATGCCTGCAATGTCTTTGTACCTGTGGTAAATAAACCTTAAGCATCAGCTTGAGTGCCCAGTGCTGTTTTTTCTTCCTATTACCAGTATTTATGTCTATGCTGTGAGCACCAAGACAGCTTCAGGAATCCAGGTACTGTGCAGCAGCCTCTTGGGTGCCGGCCTTTCTTGGAATTTTTTCTTTTTGCTACTATGATACTTACTTATGCATTATTGTTAATCTTGGTAAAACACAAAACAAATTATTAAGTTTTACAATTGGACACCAGGTGGAATACCAGATATTGGACATTGTTTTAAGTGGTCTGAAACTCTGACATAACAATCAATAAAAATGTGTTTTCCTACTTTTTATTATTCATACAGTTATCATATTTGCTTTTGTGCACATGTAATATTGTCTGTCTACAAATTACAAGTTTCCAAAGTGTAGTTTATCTTGCCCGGAAAGCTGCCATTGCATTTTATTCCAGCTGCTTTTAATTATATATTAAAATCTTCTAGTGAGCTGTTTTGAACTGTGTGTATGCCTGAAGCAGAGAGAGCTTCTCAGAGAGTGTTTTGAGTTGTTTACATACAAATGTGACAACATTGGGATGTAAACAAATATACTGTTATCTCCAGTCTGGATGGGGATTTCAAGCTGAACAGCCTTTACATAGCAGGACAAAGTGCTGTGTTTAACTGTTTCAGTGATGTTCTGCTAAGAAAGAAATCTGGGATAGTAGCTTTAAAGAGACACTGAAGCGAAAAAAAATATATGATATAATGAATTGGTTGTGTACTATGAATAATTACTAGAAGATTAGCAGCAAAGAAAATATTCTCATATTTTTATTTTCAGGTATATAGTGTTTTTTCTAACATTGCATCACTCTATAATATGTGCAGATTTCACAACACTCAGCATTCAAAATGAGTCTTTCAGAGCAGTCTGTGAAGTAATGAACTCTCCTCTAGCAGAGGAAAAGTAAACAGTTCAATTACAGTTGAGATAATAAAAGTCAGATAACAGCCCTCTCCACGACCAAGTTAGTCGGAGAGCTTAATAGCTTTTTTGCATAGAGATAACAACTGGAGTTTCTCAACCTTTCCTGTACTGGAAACAATTAGGGCTGGTTCAGACGGACGCTTGCGGAGCGTTTACCGCAAGCGTTCGGACCGTCGCGGTAAACGCTCCCATTCAAGTGAATGAGAGCGTTTACACCAAGCTTTTGCGCGCTTTTACCCGAACGCGGCGTTCGGGTCCCGATTTTCGCGAGCGTTCGGGCTGCCCCTGGAAGCAACATGTAGCTTCCAGGGAGCGGCCAACCGCGACGGCTAATGTTCCCCTACGGGGAAAAAAAACCGCAACAGCATCACGACGCGACCGAAGGCTACTGAAAGCCTGACCGCTCAGCTGCCGCAACGCCCCCAGACGCGACGCTACGCAGACGTCCGTCTGAACCAGCCCTTAGACTGATGTATCTGATCTTTAATGTTTTTTTTCTAAGCTGTACTACACATACAAATCATAATATCATCATTTTTTTTTCGCTTCAGTGTCTCTTTAAAGTTGTAAGGAATCTTTTAGAGCAAAGTAGAAATGCTGACTTTCAGACCACTGTAATGCTCCTAAATAATTAGTTAGGGAGCTCCTTTTTATTTTGACGTTGCGAAGTAATCCCAGTAGGTGATTAGACATTTTCTGTTTCAAAATTTTTATTAAAGGTTTTCAAAGAAATAAGTGTACAACACCAGTAAGGGATCAATGTTCACCCAGAACTGGACCACATGACAATGAGAACATAAAGAGAAATGCATAACATTTACACATGGCTAATGTTGTCATGAGGACCCGTTTCAACATCAAAGTGGGTACGCCTAAGGCGTAGCCTGTGATCAGCTGGCTGGGGAGCTCGACCCAGAATGGCCGAGATCCCTACAGAGTGCGAAACCGGTAATCCCCTACCCATTGCCCACCCTACCTCTTCCCACCCCCTCCTCCCACCGCCCACGGGTCCCACCCCCACCCCCCCCGGCTCCCTCCCACACCCCTTCCCATCCCTTCCACCCCAATGGAGTGGTGAGGGGGGGAACAACATAAAAGGAAAGGAAAGAAGAAAAGAAGGAAAGAAAGGAAACAGGAGATCAAGAAGAGAAAAAGGATAGAGTGGACCTAGACGGGAGGTCAGATACCCCCACCTCTGGAGTTAGAGAGTCATCATTCACCTAGATGGCATTAACCTCTCCCTATTATGACCAAATAGTCCTGCCATGGTTGCCATACCTTCTCTACCTTAGTTAGCTTGTCCAGGAGGATGCCTGCTAGCTTTTCCTGGGTCATAAAATTAGTTAGTCTGTTTTTAACTTCCTCAAAGGGAACTAGTTGCTGCTTCCAGGCTCTGGCAATTGTTTGTTTGGCGGCGACAAAGATGAAGTGTACCAAGGCCCTTTGGTGTTTAGTGAGGGAATCTATGCGGAAGTGTAGTAAAGCTGACCAAGGGTCTTTCTGTAAGGAGATATGGAAGACTGCTTGTATCAGTTTGTATACCTTGGTCCAAAAGCGGGTTATCATGGGACATCTCCAAAAGGTATGTAGTAAGTCACCCTTGACCGTACAACCTCGGAAACAGCTGCCAGAGCCCCCTAAATGAGCCAGTCTAGCTGGCACCCAATACCATCTCATTAGGACTTTTAGGGAAGATTCAATAAGGTTGGTATTAATTGATATATGATTAATGGTGTCCCAGGACATCCTCCAATCCTCTATAGGTTTGGTGCCTCGTAGATCTTGTTCCCATTTTTTGGCGTATGTGTGGACAAAGCCATCTGGGGGGCTATTTAAAGCAGAGTAGAGGGTGCTGATTAGGCTTCGGCCTCCTGGATTTTGTATGCACGCTCTTTCAAAGCAAGAGAGATTAATATCCTGGTTTTGATGATTTACTAGCAGGGAGTCAATCCAGTGCTTCAGCTGGAGGTATCGAAAGTACTCAGAGCTCGGGGCCTGGTATCGTTCTTGGAGGTCCGACCAGGGGATAGTCTTGGAGTTTTTAATCAGGTCCCGAACCAGGAGCACCCCCCTAGAAACCCACCAGCGGAATGCAGCCGGGCTTTCGTAAGCCGGGGCAAAAAGTGGATTTTCCAAGATGGGTAGTAGTGGGAGAGTAGGGGAAAGAAGGCCTTGGGAATACTTGAAGGAATCCCATACCGAGAGCAAGTGTTTAAAGATTTTACCCAGAGTGGGGGGTCTGGACTTAGGGGGGAGCCATATAGGGCATTGGACTGACTGTGGGGCTGCAGCTACAATTTCAAATAGGGACCAAAGTGGCATTTTTGGGCCTTTATAAAGGCTCACTAAAGGAGTGATTTGGGCCGCTTGATAGTATTTAATAATGTTTGGGAAACCTAGACCCCCTTGATTCTTATGTATGAAAAGAGTGGGTTTAGCAATTCTGGGCCTAGAAGCTCCCCAAATGAAATTCATCACTTTAGCTTGCAGAAGCCTTAGAAAGTGCGGGGGGACCCTAACTGGGAGAAGTCTAAATAAGTAAAGAATCTTGGGCAGGATGGTCATTTTTATGGAGTGGATTCTCCCAAGCCAGGACAACTGTAAGGGGGACCATCGGGCTATTAAAGTGGTGATTTGCTTAGAAAGATGGTAGTAATTAGCTTGAAATAGGGAATCATATTTTGAAGTGAGGCGTATCCCTAAGTATTCTAAATGTGCTGTGGCTATCTTGAAAGGGTAATCCTTTATTAAAGAGGACCAGGAGATACTATCCATTGATATGTTCATGAGAACTGATTTATGAGGGTTGATGGTCAGTCCAGATACCTGTGAAAAGTTTTGAAATATTGTCATTAAGTGTGGGAGTGAAGATTGGGGGTCTGTGACGAATAACAACATGTCGTCAGCAAAGAGATTGATCTTGTGTTGAATACCCGCCAGTTCCAAACCTTTTACCTCCGCTGCATCCCTGATTACCTGTGCCAGTGATTAGACATTTTGGGTAAGACAACACATTATATGAGTGGTGGATTCTTCAGTTTTACTGGCACTGCTTTATTGACTTAATGCAGTGTGCTGTGACCCTTGAAACACGTTGTCTTACCTTAGTATTGTGTTAAATAAATTATACCAAAAAAGCTTTTTCTTTTTTTTTTTTACAATCAGATTTTATTATGGAGGAAAATTGCATATGTACAGAAAAGTTTCCCATGCAAGGGTAGGTACAATTATTCATACTGATTGCAAATAAAATCATAAACATTAAAGCATTAAACTATCGAACAACACTGGGTATTACCATTATACTGTAGGGAATAAACTATGATGACGTGTTACTTAACCAAGGTATCTAGACTTAAGAATGCTGATACTCTACATGAGCCTGTCCACCCCCGTGCCAGTAAGGGGAGACCAAAAAGAAAGGAAAAGAAGGAGCAAGAAATAGAGAAGTGAAGGAGGAGAAAAAGAAAGAGGCAACAGTAGTTGAAATTCGTCCCAATCCAATTCAAGGGGGCAGTTGTGTGTCTATCAGGGATTTGTTAAACCGAGTAACCAAACCCAGACTGCCCTAGTCATGATGTATTCTCAGGTCGTCTCCTGAGGCCCCGTTCACACTGCACGCATTTCCAGCCGCATTTGGAACCACGTGCAGGTGGCCGACACGCACGACATCAGGCAGTGCATACAGTGCACTGTCTGATGTTCACACTGCATGCGTTCCGGACCTGTGCGGTCCGGGAACGCATGCTGCACGCATTTTTTGCCAAAACGCGTGGCTGTCCCATTCACTTTTCAGTGATGGGATCAGCCACGCAACGCACACAAACGCGGATGGCGTGCGTTCGCATGCGTTGCGTTCCGCACGCATGGCCATCCACGTTTGTGATGTGAACGGGGCCTGAGGCATTAAAACTTATTCCTATTTAACACGATAAAGTAACTGCTCATGGAATTATCCAATCAGAATTTACCTTTATTCAGTATCAAAAATCTGCATAAAAAGATCCACTATTGCCTAAAAACACTTAAAACTACCTGTGGAGCACTCCTCACACATGACCCAGCACACATTACCCATACCTCACCCACACTGGTACCGGTACCACACTACTCCGGATTTTTCTTCAGAGTGGGAGGGAAGAAGAATAATGCGAACTATCCCTAGGACATGAATTGATGGTAAGCTGCCAGATAGAGAGAGTCCCAGCACAGCAATCTTCCACTGACACCGAGGGCATACATAAGCACTACAGCGTATAGCCAGCCAGTAGATCTCACCGGTCAGACGACAGTACGGTAGGCGCTCTGCTCTCCCGGTTTCCAGTGCTTTGCATAGCGCTGTCTTCCACCACCTAGCTCTACCACACTTCGATCAACAGCGGGGAGCGGCGGTTCAGCAAGCCTTGGGTCCTCTCTACACTTGTGAGCGTGAAGTGAGACGCTCTGACACAGGACGGGATGTGACCCCGCCCATCGACGCGTTGCGCCCGCCCACCGCGAGCTTTGTCAGGATGAGTGACAGGTGGGCAGGGATCTCTTTTATGCAGCCCCGGCTTTGCATACACAGGCTTCTTTGGTCCCTCCCTTGTTGCCATGTCAACATGACTCCTCTCACAACAGATCACGGGACTGACTTCTTTCAGCTCATGTAACATTTCTGCTACTCCCAGCATGGAACTTCAAAACATCAGAACTACAAGCGACCACGCTTTCATATCAGCTGATCCGCCTCCTCTGTTCCTTCCACCTTTGTCTCATGCCGTTCTGTTACTCATAGTTTAACACCTCATCTTAATACTTTATCACCTTACAGTATGCAGTATTTTTTCTTCATAGATTCCGTTTACATATCAGATTTCCTCCCACCTTCTTTCTCCTCTTCGTCTCACATCCCCCCACTCTCATTCTCAGCTTTCTTGGTATCTTCTTATTTTTATTTTTGCTAATTATAATTTAGAGTATAGTCCAACTCTTGATTCAGACCATTTGGGGTTAAAGAGTCCAGCAGGTATATCCACCTGCATTCTTGTTGCAATAACACTCTTTCCCTATCTCCTCCCCTCCTACTCTTATTCAGTCTATATATACCTTTGAACGTTAATCCTTTTGTAGACCCGTCGTGGTTCACACAAAAATGTTCTGCTAGTGCACTGCGGTATTCCCCATTTGGTTTTACCCCACAGTTTATATTACTTAAATGTTCGCCAATGCGAGTTTTTCGTTTTCTCGTGGTCATCCCCACATACACTAGTGGGCAGGGACATTGAATAACATAAACTGTCCATTCTGAGTTACAGTTTATAAAACTGTGGATCTCCCCTTCTTTTCCTCGTTGGGGAGCCCTAAAGGTTTTAAATGCATCCACATAGCAACACACAGAACAGTCGCCACACTTATGCATTCCATTCGGGACTCTGGACTGCAACCATGTCAACTTAGGTACCAAGTCTAAATGTACTAAGTGATCTCTCAAGGTAGGTGCTTATCGTGCCACCATGCTTGGAGAATTTCCAACTATTGGCCCAATCTGAGAGTCGACTGTCAATACCGACCAGTGTCGCGGAAACACCTCATAAATTGTGTGCCAATTGGAATTAAATGGGGAAATATATCTGGTTTGAGCACCTTCACTTCTCCCACATTCCTGTTTCCTGTTGTTTTTACCTCTTCCCTGCAACAAGTCGCTGCGGGTAGTCCGCATTGCCCTCTCAGCACTAGAACACAATGCTTCGTGTCGGTATCCCCCTCGCGAAATCTAACGTACATTGCCTTGGCCTCAACGCAAAAATCCACCTCCCTGGAACAGTTCCTGCGAATTCGCAGGAACTGTCCCGTCGGGATCCCTTCCTTAAGATGTCGTGGATGATGGCTGGTGGCGTGGAGGAGAGTGTTCCCAGCCGTGGGCTTGCGAAATGTGGTACTCCGCAGTCCTTCATCGCTCTTCGTAATACGCAAGTCAAGAAACGATATCTCACTTTTACTATGCGTATACGTGAGGCGAATGTTTCTCTGATTTAAATTGAGCTGGTTCATAAACTCCTCCAGTTCAGCTTCACTCCCCCTCCACACCACCAGCACATCATCAAAAAAAACGAAGCCACAGCAGGACGAATTTCTCGAAATCGCATCTTGGGTATACATCACACCGTTCCCATTTGCCTCATTGGAGACAGGCATAGGCAGGTGCGCACGCCGCGCCTATCGATGTGCCACGCACCTGCCTATAATGGGTATCACAGAATTAAAACTAATTCCTCCATATCTGCTGTCATCCCTTCTTTTCTAAGGCAAACTTTGATAGATGGGGCCTCGGGTTTCTTCTAATGCAAGGAAATTAGCGCTCTTGCAGCATTAATCAAATTAATGACAATAGAATTTTTTATGATTTCACAGACTCAGATGTATGATACAGCAGTAGGGTAGAGGGAGAGAACATCACCTTCACAGAGGAAATGTTTTATTGGACTGTGTATCTGTGACCATGTGACCAATATGTTTGAATCACCTGACATGTCCAAAACATGTGCACAATGGATCCATCAGTCCACCCACATCTCCAACATGTTTCAGGTACTGATGGTAACATTTTGTGTAATAGTAGAGGAGTTCTGTACCACCTGGTTAAAATTCTGTACCCTAATTCCTGGGTGTTGACATTCAGGGACCCTTTGTGGTTTAGGGTGAATATCTTTTGCTACTGCTCAGCATCCATTGACATAGATAGATCCATTTCCCGGTCCTCTTGAAACTTATTACTACTCAACCAAGATACATTAAAGCGGAATGAAACCCAGCATTTCTTCTTTACTCTAAAAAGTTATTTACAGCATATTATATACAACCAGCATTTTTTTTTACTAGAACAGCATTCAAAGGGTTACTGACGATGCGCCACAGCATATAGGCGCGAAACGGCTGTTGACCTTTCTCTCTCTGCCTGTACCTCTCTCCATGCTGGTGATGTATATGGATTTTTAATCATCTTGGAATAAAAGCTATTTTTTACCTGATGTGCGCAACCGCTTATCCTTGCATCAAGTAACAGCATTCAAAGGGTGACACACAGGACTTGAATGTTCAGTGCAGAGAGATCTGGATGCATCCGAAAGTGGAGATAATGTTACTTTGTGTTCACTTAATTGTATCAAGTGAAGAATGTAACACATTCTCTGACTGTGCAGCAGCTCCTGGACACAGACAGAAACTCAAAGCATTCTGCCTTCAGTACATAATGAATAAAACCAGTTATTAATAAAATGCAAAGACAGCTCTCAAAGCAAAAAACGGTACTTTTGGGAACTTGAAATTTCGAAATGAATAATAATACTTATGCACAAATGCAAATATGATAACCGTATGGCATATAAAAAGTAGGAAAACATATTATGTCAGGGTTTTATACCGCTTTAAGTAGGATCTGGGAAATCCTGGAGACTACGTGCCTGTGTGGCCCTTGCTCAAAACAAGGTTTTCAAATTCTGTCCTAGGCTCAGACCAATTAAATATACCTTTCAAGGAATTCAAGAAATGCCGTACCTGCAGTAGCAGCTATAAATGAAGGTGTGATGCATGTGCGGTGTATGTGTGGGAAACCGACCGGACCCATGTGTCACTTTTTATATATATTAAATTCTTCTATTTTTATATACTAATAAAATTATGATATTTTAATTTTGAAGTTCTCTGTAATTGGCCATTTGTAATTGAACAAATACCATTTGCTTTTTGTAAATTAAGGTTGCTTTTTATCAGCACATAATAACAAATGTGATCTTTCTGTCACCTATTTTACTTTTCACAAATAGGAATCTGCTATCAGAATAATTTTCAACCTTGTGCAGCTCAAACAGTACATCCCTGTGAATGAACACTGAGACTCCCATAGTTTGTGTCGTAGAAGACATAGAATGGAATGATAACAGGAAGCTACAGTCAAAACAACGGGGGATGTGATTGGTTCTCAGATGGGTCTCCTGTAAAAATGTATAATGCATTTTCTTTTTTCATAAGAAATCAAAGATTAAGGGATTTTTCACACTTTTCCAGTGTATTCATTCCATTCACGTTTAAAGAGACCATTTTCCAGGTCATCAATCTAGAGGATGATCTAGTACCATCTGAGCAGTCTGTTGTCATGGACTGGTAGAGGATGAATTGCACCTTAGTACAAATACACAGCAATCAGAAATGCCTTCCCAAGGAGATAGAAAGAGCAAGTGATAAAGAGAAAATAAAAGGGAAAAGAAGGAGTTAGAAGTTCTCAAAATAAAACTATCCTTCCAGGTGGGGACCTGGAAGGCGTCCAAACAAAAAGATAGTAGATAAACCACTCACTGTACCCCGCCTTATTTCTGGCAACAATATCAACTAAACCTTGACATATTATATACAGTATGAGCACCCTTACAAATAAACAAACATGGAATGCCTGGAGCTGAGGGCCGCATGACCTCACACATAACACTGATCAAAAGATGAGCTAATGTATACAAAGCTTGACCAGCGCTGCATATATATATACGTGTGTCACCACCACCAACACCTTGTGGAAAGCGACTCACCAACTCGGTTGGACCACGAATTACAATGGTCATATGCGCATGTGGGGCATTCAGAGGCTCCCGTCGCCTATGCGAATTATTCCACCCTTGCCGCAGTCACCACTGATAAAACTGGTTCCATACGATTCCACTTTATAACATTTCCTCAAAATAAAAGTATAATGCTCATAGCTCAACACTGCATATACTTTAAAAGGTTTTATTTCAAATTTGCACTTACAGGTTCCAGGATGTAAACAGCGCACAGAGTTTTTCCCCAAGGGCTCTCCCCCGTTTGGCCTCCCGGTCTGGCCAAAAGGTCTCATCAATCCTGCATGTGTGTGGGGAATCCCTCTCGCTGTCCTCCGTTCGCCTGTGTGCTCTCAGGAACACCGACCGTAGCTCCGCCCAAGCGATTTCGTCATCACCAGACTCATCAGGGGCTCGGAGCTGCGGTGGTGTTAGCTAGCTAATGTCTCCCATGCTGCTCTGTGATAGGTCGGGTGGGGAGCCTTCTCCCCGCCCATTAAAAAACGTTATTGTCCACTTTGCACTCCAGCGTGGCCAGCATAAACAGGTGTCGGCGGCCATCGCTGCTGCAGTGAGCTATACTGCACATAGAAATAAAAAAACAATTAGAGGGAGAAAGATCCCTAAAAAGGTTTATAATAAACCTATCAAATAAAAAATTAAAATGAGGAGTGATTTAAAAGAGTTTTTTGACCCAGGAACTTCTTAAAATGTAGGGATTGTAATTTCCGGAGTGGAAAAAAGATGAGCTAAGGCCGACCAGACTATTATATAACTCTAATAATAATAATAATAATTCATATATTTGCATAGCCCTTTTCTCCTATCAGACTCAAAGCGCTTTTGAGGCAGCCACTAGAGCGCTCTAAGTAGGCAGTAGCAGTGTTAGCGTGTTTTGCCCAAGAACTCCTACTGATTAGGTGCTGGCTTACAGAACAGGGAGAGCCCTTAGCCATTACACTATCCAGCCACTTGTATGTAATCACCTTATGTGGCAGACATCATCCCTTTGCCCTTACATTATAGCTGCTTCAATAACAGTTGACTCTTATGCCCGGTCCCAGGCCACCGCAGGGCCAGATGCACCCACACGTTAGGATGTAACACTGGTTGCATAGATGCATCTCACCCACATGTGGCCAAAGTTGGACTTTATTTTATCGACTTAAGGTCTGGAACTCCTTCGCTGCTTATGGGAATGTGGTGTTACATGGCAGAGACCCCTCTATCCTGCCCCAGACCAACAGAAATTAACTGTATGGCTACATGCGCGACTCTCACTATGAAAAACATGTTGCACCACCGCATGAGACTCAGTATAACCCAGGTGCAGAAACAGGAAAGACAACCTCACACATCCTACCACAGTCTTAAAGAGACTCTGTAACAAAAATTACAATGTTTTTTCTACCATCCTACAAGTTCCTAAACCTGTTGTGCTCTGGCTTACTGCAGCACTTTCTACTTTCACTGTCTCTGTAATAAATCAATGTATCTTTCCCCTGTCAGACTTGTCACCCTGTGTCTGGAAGGCTGCCAACTCTTCTGTGCTGGTCTGTTTATGCACACCCCTCCAGGCCCCTCTCTGCACACTCTAGTGTGTGTGTTATTTACATAAGCCAGCAGGTCTCTTCTATCTTATCAGTGATAGAAGAGAGCTGGATACAAATCCTACTCTGCTGTGAAAGGAGCTGGGCTGACACATACTGAGGAATTAGACAGGAAGAAAGGATCAGCCTCACAGCCTGTCACTAGTATTCAGTGCAGGAGAGCTGAAGGGGACAGAAGGTAAAAACACACAAGTGATCTCTTGAGATACAAAAGGAAGGGTGTATACAGCCTGCTTGTCTATGGATGTATTTTCTATGTGTGGACATGCTGTACATCAACCTACTTCCTGTTTTGGTGGCCATTTTGTTTGTTTACAAACAAACTTTTTAAAACTGTTTTTGACTACTTTTAATGCGGCGGGGAGTGGCGAAATTGTGACAGAGGGAATAGGAATAGGAGATGTCCCCTAACACACTGGCATGTTTACTTTTGTGCGATTTTAACAATACAGATTCTCTTTAACCCTCTGTATTTTATGACACTATACAGTTTAGGACATAGTAATTAATCAATACACCCAGTTCAAGATAGAGGAAACATCATAGAAGCATGAGAGGAGCTAGAGTCCATCTATCCCTCTCTTCCTACCTAACAATTTTAAGCAATACCAACCCTACTGTCAGCAGTATAATATTAGGAGGGAGGGCACCCACAACTTTATAAAACAGAGAAACCTAGCAATGTAGAAAATCTTAATAAAAAACGAAATACTCATATTCACGAAAACAGATCATGGTCCCCATATGCCTTGTTATAGGTCTTGAAAGGTTGTAGGACATTGATCAGTGCAAAGATTATTTCCATTAAACTATGTTGCATGTGCCACAAAAATCATTATGGGAGACAGCAATTAAATCTTTGGGTATACCTTTTACCAATAAGTATAGTCATAACCCAGACCAATGCAAAGTAGTTAAGTCCTGGATTCAGTCCATTTCCTGCAAGTCGGGCTGACCAGATTTAAGGCAAGGCCTCCAGGCTATGTATAAAGTAAAGTACCTGGAAAAAGCGAACTGTTAAGTAGATGCATTACCTCATCCATTGTGCGTTATCTGCAGTCTGCAAACTAGGTCGCTTGTATGGGGAAACAGAAGTACCTAACAGGAAAAAGAAAGCGATGCATAATGGGTGATCAATCATGAGAGATTATCAATGGAACAATTCTAGGCACAAATATCTTTCCCACTGGGGCTCCCCATTGGCCCACATTGGCCAATGAAAATGGTACAGAAAGTGGACCAATGGGTAGACCCGGCGTGAGCTTCGAAGACGCTTTGCCAGGGCTCAGATTAATACAGCAACTAGACTTGCAGCGAGGTGCGGTGGGTTTTCGCGGATGCAGGTAAATTGATTGGGGGTGCCTGCCTCAGCTGAGGGGAGCTTTGGGAAAGGGCGAACGGACCAACGAGGGAGCTCTGGGGGTCTCCGACCCCCAAATGCAGCGGCGAAGACATGCGTTGGTATGTTTAGACCTGCTTTTTGCAGGTCTAAGCTAACGCTCATGTCTGATGGGTAATTAGATAGGGTGTAAAGAACTCTATATTGGAGGAAAAAAGCCTGGCACTAGATGCTAACCAAAGAGATACTGGCTTCACCGGATTGTGTACTTCATATCCAATTGTGCACTCAGGAGCAGTCATGCATATGTTAAGGAATGGAAAAGGAGAGGCACTAATTGTTGCAAAAAGAAGTTACCTTTAATCCACGGTGGTAAGATACATCAGGGTGTACAGTGGGGGTGAGGGAGGCCTGACAGCTGTTTTGCTTTAAACAAAGCTTCCTCAGAGGCCAATAGAAGGAACCCTTCCTTCTATTGGCCTCTGAGGAAGCTTTGTTTAAAGCGATACAGCTGTCAGGCCTCCCTCAACCCCACTGTACACCCTGATGTATCTTACCACCGTGGATTAAAGATACCTTCTTTTTGCAACAATTAGTGCCTCTCCTTTTCCATTCCTTAAAGGGGAACTGAAGTAAGAGGTATATGGAGGCTGCCATATTTATTTCCTTTTAACCTCCTTGCTGGTTTTCCCGAGCTCAGCTCGAGGTAACCTGCTCAGGAAGATTTCTCAGGTCCCGCTGGGCCGATTTGCATAATTTTTTTTTGTTACATGCAGCTAGCACTTTGCTAGCTGCTAGTAACATTCGATCGCCGTGCTCGTCGTCCGATCTGCCACTATCCGCCGCGCTGCGCCGCACCCCCCCCTCCAGACCCCTTGCGCAGCCTGGCCAATCAGTGCCAGGCAGCGCTGAGGGGTGGATCGGGGTTCCCTCTGACGTTCCGACGTCCATGACGTCGGTGACGTCATCCCGCCCGTCGCCATGGTGACCGGGGAAGCCCAGCAGGAAATCCCATTCTGAACGGGATTTCCTGCTTACTCCGATCGCCGGAAGCGATCAGAGTGGCTGCAGAGCTGCCGCTGCTCAGCGGCTATCATGTAGTGAAACCCTGGGCTCGCTACATGATTTAAAAAAATAAATATAAAAAAAAAGTGCTGCGCTGCCCCCTTGCCGGCGGGAATTGGACCGGCAAGGGGGTTAATCAATACCTGGCAGCCCTGCTGGTTTATTTATCTGCAGTAGTATCTGAATAACACCAGAAACAAGCATGCAGCTAATCTTGTCCTATCTGTCAAGATTGTCAGAAACACCTGATCTGCTGCATGCTTGTTCAGGGGCTATGGCTAATAGTATTAGAGGCAGAGGATCAGCAGAAATAAACATGGCAGCCTCCATATACCTCTCTCTTCAGTTCCCCTTTAACGGGTGTAAAGAACTCACTGGTAATTTCTTCACCTCCGGGGAGCGGGTGATAAATGTATTCACTTTAGGCAATGCTCCCATCACCTAATTTAAGAACTCAACACTGGTTATTGCTGGTGAGTTTGGCAGTAAGATATGGCCCCTAGAGTTCTAGCATAGATCTGAATAATCAGGTAGTAAGAGCTGACCAATAAATATACATAGCAGCAGAACAGATTGATTGCATAAAATAAGTAAGGGATGAGAAATGAAATAGAATGTCTGAAAGTCTGTTGGAGTCCAGTAAGCGAAAACGTTTTTGTAGTGAATAATCCAAAATGATGATCTATGGCCGATGTCCTGCCGGTATGGTATTTTAGCAAAAGATGATACACAAGAACAGTGGACTTGAGTGGGTTGCTGTGTTATAACCCACTTTGTAGTTGGGAGCGGCTATGACATGCAGAAGTTCAGCCTTGTGTAATTGGAACAGGGGCAGCCCCCTCTCCAGGGAGAAAGATTTGGGCAGAATTCCTGCTTTGTCAGTCTCTCAGTGCTGTAGTTCATATTAAAAAATGGATTGCATGTTTATATTCAGTACAGCGCTATGAATCCGCAGATGACTAGGAAACAATAAAGTATGACTGAGAACCTTTCTATCTCCTAATGGGAACCTCTGATTTGTGCAGGATTTTCCCAGAACGTGTGTCAGAATAACCTTAATACTTTCTGAAATGATTGCTCGTTTAGTATATTCTCTCATGAAATATGAAGAAGATATGAAAACTAAAGATTTTAAATTAACAGTGCTGTCTGCAGGGAAATACAGGTGTTAAGGTGGCCATACATCAGGCGACTGGGCGGACGATCGACTATCCAATTTGATTATTATCGCATTCGATGAAAATCGGTGTTGTCAAGTGCATGTCCGACCGGCAAAGCGACCACTATTGGGACGTAAATTGGTCGCACTGTCGATCGCGCATGCTGCAAGATGTCGGGTTAAAGTTGGTTGGGTGTGCGACGGTACGGCGGCCAATTTCAGAATGAGTGACGAAACCACAAATCCCCCGCCGCTGACGTCAGATGCTATGCGCCGCTAGCATGTATGTGGCTGTTAGAACCCGGAGAGATGGAGGGGCGCCACGCGGAGGCGGCTACAGGACAGGTAATGTATAATTGCACACACACGCACATTCATACATTGGGGGGCAGCAGCAGGCTCAAACAATTCCCTGAAGATTTCATGCTGAAATTTGAATCGGCCTGTAGTATATGGGCAGCTTCGACAAAGAGATAAATTTATCTCTAATCAGATTCCATCAGAGATAAATTAGTCTCTTTGTCGAATCTGACCATATTCATCAGGTGTATGGCTACCTTTAAGGTAGCCATACACTGGTCGATTTGCCATTAGATCAACCAACTGACAGATCCCTATCTGATTGAATCTGATCAGAGAGGGATCGTATGGCTGCCTTTACTGCAAACAGATTGTGAATCGATTTCAGCCTGAAGCCGATCACAATCTGTTGAGCTGCTCCTGCCCCCCCCCCCCCCCCCCCCGGTATATATTACCTGAAGCTGGCTCCGGGTCCTCTTCTCCGCGCTGCACCGCATTCCAGCATCCCCTCTATTTGAACTTCCTGGTCACTGGAGTGACACAGGAAGTTAATGTACGCTGGGATGGAGCAGGAACAGAGCGGTGCAGCGCGGAGAAGATGCCCGGGAGCCAGCGTCAGGTAATGTATCGGATCGGCCGCCACTAGCGACGCGCTCCCTACCCGCGGGCGATCGACGGTAATTTCCCGCACAGCGCGATCGGCGGGTGCGTTTAGCGCAAACGATTGGCAGCAGATTCGATTCCAGTGATTGAATCTGCTATCGAACGCCAGCAAATCGGGCCAGTGTATGGCCAGCTTTAATCTTGCAAATCTACTGTGAAGGCTTGTTAGTCCACAGGGGGTAATTACCAGCCACAGGAAGGTCCGTTTGTTTGTTAGGTTTTGCCTTTTGATGCACTGATGGGATTATTTGATTAGAACTGAGCTACTAATTAAGTCTGTCCTGTGAGTCATAGCTAGAAAGGTTTAATTACTTCTGTGTTGGGGCAGGTTAACTTTTTGAATGACTGAGGTGGCTTAGTGATTCGGTAATAAGATGCATTTGTGATTTCTTCGGTAATCAGTATTGCCGAGATCCGAGGCATCACAAGAGTTCTCTGTCCCAGTTCCTGATCACCATGTCTGGAAGGCCATGATATTTGCAAAAATCTTGTACTCCTGCTGCATTACTCAAGTTGAGCATTTTGCTCCCCTGCATAACAGTGCGGGTGCCAGTGCTTTAGGCTGATTTCCATTGAGTGTATGGTGTGTTTGCATTTTGTGCTGGGAGAAAAAAAAAATATTCTGAAAATATTTTAAACTGGGAATCGTAAAAATTGCATAGTGGTGTGATTGTATACTATCTTCCTGTGCTTCTATACTAAATATAGGAGCTCAATCATACGAAAAATGCAGCAGGGCAGCAATGACAATCAAGAAAAAGTTGTGTTGCAAACGGAGCACACTAAGGGCCCATTTCCACTATCGCAAATTCGTATGCGTTTGCCGCATGCAAATTTGCATAGCCAATACAAGTGGATGGGACTGTTTCCACTTGTCAGGATTTCTGAGCGTTTTCGTCTGTGTCAAAAATTCGCATGGCAGAGCCATCAGAATTTGCATACCGCTATGCGGGTGTATGCAAATTTTCATGGAATCAATTGAAAAGCACACAGGCACTGCCATGGTTAAAGAGACACTGAAGCGAGACTAAATCTCGCTTCAGGTCTTATATATAGCAGGGGCACACGTGCCCCTGCTAAAACGCCGCTATCCCGCGGCTTAACGGGGGTCCCTTCACCCCCAACCCACCCCCCGCAAAAGTTGGTCGTAAAATGGTCGTAGGGAAAACTCTTCCTGGAGGCAGGGCTAACGGCTGCAGCCCTGCCTCCCAGCGCGTCTATCAGACGCGCATCGCCGCCTCTCCCCCGCCCCTCTCAGTGAAGGAAGACTGAGAGGGGCGGGGGAGGGGCGGAGATACGCGTCTGACAGACGCGCATGGGGCAGGGCTGCGGCGGTTAGCCCTGCCCCAACCAGGAAGCGCTCCCCCGCTGCACGGAGGGGGTTTGGGGGGACAGGGACCCCCGTTAAGCCGCGCTATAGCGGCGTTTTAGCAGGGGCACGCATGCCCCTGCTAGCTATGAGGTCTGAAGCGAGATCTATTCTCGCTTCAGACTCTCTTTAAATTCGCATACAGCGTCATTCATGCGAATTCGCATGAAAATTCGCATACAACCACATACGAAATTCGCATCCGCATGCAAATTTTTCCCGCGGCGATTCGCACCACACAAGTGGAAATGGGCCCTAATGGAAATATTTGCTGGGTTTTCATCAGTTTTTTGGTACCCATCTCTTAATTGAATATAACTGAGAAGCACCATTTATGATAGAAACAGGAACCAGATGTTTTTGCTAATAATTGTCCTTAGCTGCTTACCGTTTTGTTAGAAAGCTTTAAAACTAACACCCAATAAATAATGCAAGGGAATGATTTTGCTCATGTGAGAAGACAGCACACACACTTTTTTTTCTTTCTATAAAGCTGCAGCTTAGACAGCACTCCAGCATCAAAAGAAAATGCCCTGCTTCAAAATCAATTGAGCAGATTTGCTATAACCATTTCACCTTATAAAAGGGGGCCTATAACTACCTAACTTTCAAGTTTCATATATTGGTCATGTGACATATCTTCTCTCTTTATCAGTTTCAGTTCTTTCTCTGTGTGATTGGGGCTTTAGTTCCCTGTGACATCACATCCCTTGTTCAAGTGTTATGCTGGGAATTCACCATTAGATTTTGTGTTAGATGGTTCGATAGATAATTTCCAACATGTTCTATCTTATTTTCGATCGTTTTTCTGATAAATTTCTCATAGAAGTGAATGGAAATTGATAAGAAAAGATAAGAAAATCGATCCAAAATAAGATCGAACAATTAATCTACTGAGAAATCTCATTGTGTATTCCCAGCATTACCTTCATGCTATGCATTTGAATCCACGCAACAAAGGGAATTCAGCCTCGTGTAAAAGAGGCCTAAATCTGTCTGGTTCTTCTTTGTTTAAACCTCTTTTACTTGAGTAAATATAGATATGGAAGCTTGTCAAAGCTGGCACTTTATCAAGGCAACAAACAAAGATGATACTTAGCACAGGATTACCACAAGACATGGACATTTCACTGACCATGTCTGGTTGAGGCTCAAGTCAGTTGAACTGTGGTCTGAGAGCACAGACCTACTTCATTGAGGAGCCATAATGAAGAAATAAAACACTTGTAGCATGTATGGTAGAGTTATTGCTGCTTCAGATGGTTTACTGTAACAGTGTGATAATGAAATGGAATCTATTTATGATTATTATTTTCATTTATAGAGCACCAACTTATTCCGTAGCACTGTACAAGGTGCTAAACATACAACAATGGGGAATATAGATACATGAGCAGTACAACATACTGTACAATCAGGACAAACAGTGGCACAAGTCCCTGTCATAATAACTATGTGATAACTATATCCATAATCTAAACCCAAGCTCACAGATTCTAACATAAGAGTTTTCCTGGGCAAGATTTAAATATTATTTTACTGCAAGTGCATTTATTTAATTTATTTTGGAGACTTGTTAATTTTATATTTACATACTTCTTGCTTTTTCTTTCCTCAGATTTTGGGATTTCAGCAAACCATCACCACTTATTGAAACTGTAGAACATCATACAGAGTTTACGTGTGGCCTTGATTTTAGCATTCTCATCCCAGGCCAGGTATGATTTTTTTTTAATTATTCAGCTGCTCCATATGTACCAAATTTACCCTATTGCAGGCATGTCCATGTATTTGGGCTGCATGTCATGTCTGATGTAGGTCTCTGGCAATTGAAGATGTTAAATGGAATGAGATCCTAGATTATTCTTTACTGGCTACTAAAGGAGAACAGAAAGATGATCTAAATAAAAGTACCCTCTTAATTATAACAGGTGTTGAAAATAACCATTGAATATTATTAAAACACTGATAACTGCATGTCTGGTATTGTTTATGGTGTATCATGTAGCAAGTTAAAATCCGTTTGCGGATGCTTTCACCCCCTCCACCTCCCTATAATACAAATAGCTTGGTTTACTGATGATCTCCTAATTTGTTCAACTAGAAAAATAGGACAGACACAAGAAAGTGTTTAAAACTTGTGTAGCTCATAACTTTAAATAAAAAAAAAATCAGTAAAATGGTACACATGTTTTTATTGAATGCCAAATCCAATTACTGGAAGTTTTTACTCGCTTACACGTCTGAGGTCAGTCTGACACTTTGGGCCTGATGCTATTCAAGGTGATAAGTAGCTTGCAGATGCGAGCTACTTATCACCTTGCCATCGCACGAGGATTACCGGCAAATCCTATTGCCAGTTTCACTCGTGCGATGGCCGATCGTTAGGGAGCATTGCTCAGGCGAAAGCCTGAGCGATGCTCCCTTGTCACGGGCGATGGGGAGCGAGGTTTACCCTGTGGTGCTGTCCATCAGCATCACGGCCTCGCTCCCCACACATGCGCACATCCGCCGCTGCATCTGGGGTTCTCCTTTAATAAGGAGACCCCCAGGGCTCCCCGCCGGCCGCCGCTTGTCTCTGCAACACCCCCATGTAGCTGAAAAGATAATTGTAAGCAATTTCACTACCGCCGCTTAACACCCGCCGCATCTCGCCGCAAGTCCCCGCTGTGTAATTACAGTGTATGAGTTACTGTAATTACACTTGCTAATAACAGAGTCCCGGCAAAGCATCTTTGAATCAGCCGCCGGGGCTCCCCATTGGTTCACAGGCTGAGCCATTTTCATTGGTCCAGCCTGTGAACCAATGGGGAGCCCCGGCGGCTGATTCAAAGATGCTTTGCCGGGACTCTGTTACAGTAACTCATACACTGTAATTACACAGCGGGGACTTGCGGCGAGATGCGGCGGGTGTTAAGCGGCGGTAGGGAAATTGCTTACAATTATCTTTTCAGCTACATGGGGTGTTGCAGAGATGAGCGCCGGCCAGCGGGGAGCTTTGGGGGTCTCCTTATTAAAGGAGACCCCTAGATGCAGCGGCGATGACGTGCGTTAGCATGTTTAGACCTGCTTTTTGCAGGTCTAAGCTAACGCTCATGTCTGCTGGGAAGCATCACTTCCCGGAGGCATGCAAAGTGCAATAGGATAGGGTGTGAGGAATTTGCTGGGCGATAATATCGCCCAAGCAAGTTTTTAACACCCTGCCTAGGGCTAAATGCAATTGCATCAGGCGACTTTATTGTCACCTGATTATTGGACTCACTAGCGTTTAACGCTGGCGAGTCTGACAATTGCATCAGGCCCTTTTTGTCTTATGCTTCAGGATTTTGGAATGGGGAGCTCATAACATTTCTAGGAAAGATAATATGCCTGGTTCAACATCATCATCTGCAGATAATAACACACAGATCCATGGTAGTAGCATACATCAACAAGCAAGGAGGAGAAAGATCCCAGGCATTTGTACAGTAATAAATTGAAATTATTCAGTTAGCAGAGAATTCTCTCTTGGTCCTTGTGGCCATCCACCTCAATGGCTCACTAAATGTAATGGTGAACTAGGGCTACCTAAACAGGCATCTGATATGCAATATAGAACGGTCTCCAAATCAGAGTGAAATTGTAACGATCGGTATCAGCACGCAGAGAGAATCTGATTATTGGTGATCTGCAGTATCACCAAGAATACAGATATATACCTGATTATTGATGATCTGCAGAATCACCGATAACACAGATATATTGCTAACCTCTGGGCACCTGGATAATGTGAGTGTTTGGTGTAACGGTAGTACTTTGAGTATAGCACAGGAAATTAGAGACAGTATGGGCAATACTGCTCTAGAGATGATGAAACCTTCCAATAGCCTGAGACTCCCCAAGGGGCGGAGTCAGGCTGGAAGAAGGAAGGCCCAGAGAGTGAGTGACAATCAAGATAAATGTCACTGAGTGATCTGGAGACCATCTCTTAATAGTAGAGATAGCTCTCGAGGTCGGGCAAGCCAGGTCGGCAACACACGGTCAGATAAGGTACATAGACAGAAGGCAGATTCGGTATCCAAGGCAAGCAGGGTTTGGCAACAGAGTATCAGATGTGCGAGGTACCGAATCAGAGATCAGAGGAGTAGTCAGGAAAGCAATAAGTCATAACAGATATCAAACAATGCCTAGTCTGGGTGTGAGATCCTTGGTCTCTACACCCTGGAACTAGTCTGATGTATATCAGAATAGTAACACAAGTTCCCTAGTCTGGGTGTGAGGTCCGTGGTCTCTACACCCTGGAACTGGTCTAAGCATAAACAGAATACAATACAAGTAATCTGGCTCAGTGTGAATTCCCAGGTCCACCTGGTTCAAACACACTGCAGGATCTGACTAAGGTCTGAGTGCTTCCACGTAGTGTTCGCAACGGCAGACAACTTGTAACTGGCCAGCAGCAACTATATATAGTGTAGCGCTCTCTGGCGCCACCTCTAAGTGATGGACCAATAGAAACTTGCTCTGGCGTCAGCTGACCAGCCTGGTCAGCTGGTCCCCTCTTGGCCGTCTTAAAAGTTCTGCATCTCAGCGCGCGTGTATTCCTAAACCTGTGTGAACTAACAGACTCAGCCACACCAGACGCACGCTACTGCGTGCAAACCGCCGCGCTGGACGCGGAACCAGCCGCCTCGCTGTCAGTACATGCGGCGGCTTTTCCGTGTTCTGCCATGTTACCAGACGCACGCCTCCGCGTGCAAACCGCTGCGTTGGACGCGGAATCAGCCGCCTTGCTGTCAGAACGCGCGGCGGATTTTCCGCGTTTTCTCACAGTACCCCCCCTGAGGAGTGGACTCCGGACAACTCCTATCCGGCTTTCCAGGATGTAAGTTATGGAACTTCCTTTTCAAGTCCTCTGCGTGCATACGACAGTCTGGAACCAAAGTTCTTTCCTCTATGCCATACCCCTTCCAGTGGACTAAATACTGCACGGAGTTCTGCACAAGCCGTGAGTCTAAGATCTTCTCAACTTCATACTCGTGTTGGTCATCTACCAACACAGGGGGGGGGGGGGGAGTGGAATCCACGTGCACTGCCGGCTTGAGTAAGGACACATGGAATGATCTCACACATCGCATGCTGGCGGAGAGATCAATGGCATAAGTGACATTATTGATTTTCCTGCTCACTGGAAAAGGACCCACAAATCTGGGACCTAACTTGGGCGACAGTTGCTTCAGATCCAAATGTCGTGTGGACACCCAGACCAAGTCTCCTGGACGGAATTCCCACTCTACGGAACGTCTCTTGTCAGCCTGTTTTTTCTGACTCTGAAAAGCCTTCCCCAGGTTCTTCCTGACTATTCCCCAAATTTGTTTCAATGACTTTTGCCAATCCTCCAGGGCTGTCACCACCTGAAATGGGGAAAATCCTGAGTAAGAGCTTTTCAGATTGTTGTGTGCAAATTCTGCAAACGGCAAGAATTTGACCCAGTTGGTTTGTGCATCCGCAACATAACACCTCAGAAACTGTTCTAGAGACTGATTGGTTCTCTCGGTCTGGCCATTGGTCTGTGGGTGGTAGCCTGATGAAAAAGAAAGCTCCATGTCTAACTGGTGGCAGAATGCCCTCCAAAACTTGGAAACAAATTGGACTCCCCGATCTGACACTATATTTTCCGGAATGCAATGCAGCTGGAAAATATGCAGGGTGAAGAGATCGGCCAATTCCTGGGCCGAGGGGAGTCCTTTCAGGGGAACAAAATGGGCCATCTTACTGAATCTATCGACTACCACCCAAATTACCGTCATGCCCTTAGACCTGGGGAGCTCACCCACAAAATCCATGGACAGATGGGTCCATGGTTCACTCGGGACTGGCAAGGGCTGTAATGTCCCCACAGGTGCCTGACGGGAGGGTTTGCTCCTTGCACACACTGCACATTCTCTCACATACTCCTTGCAGTCAGTTGCCAACGATGGCCACCAAGCACACCTAACAACAAGGTCTTGCGTTCTGGTGGCCCCAGGATGCCAAGCATTCTTGTGGGAATGGAACAGCTGCAATATCTGTAGACGAAAAGGCAGTGGTACAAACATGACCCCTTCAGGCTTCCCCTCTGTTACATCCTGTTGGAATGGACCCAACGTCTCTGCCCAGTCCCTCCAGGTCTCAGTAGCTGCCAGGACCACTTTCTGCGGGAGAATGGTTTCTGGGTCTGAGGGCTGTGCTGTCTCGGGCTCAAAATATCTGGATAAGGCATCTGCCTTGATGTTTTTACTACCAGGGGTAAACGTGATTACAAATCTGAATCTTGAGAAAAACAATGACCACCGGGCCTGTCGGGGGCTAAGTCTCTTAGCTCCCTCAATGTATTCCAGATTCTTGTGGTCAGTGTAAACGGTAATAGTATGTTCTGCCCCTTCTAGCCAATGGTGCCATTCCTCAAAGGCCAACTTGATGGCTAGAAGTTCCCTATTGCCTATATCGTAGTTTTTCTCTGCGGGTGAAAATCTACAGGAAAAATAGGCACAAGGGTGCAATTTTCCCTGCAACCCAGAGCGCTGAGACAGCACAGCCCCTACCCCTACCTCTGAGGCATCTACCTCCACGATAAAGGGAAAGGTGATGTCAATGTGTCTCAATATGGGTGCAAAACAGAACAATTTCTTCAGAGTGGAGAAAGCAGCATGGGCCTCAGGGGACCAGTGGTGAGTATCTGCCCCTTTTTTGGTGAGACTGGTGAGAGGTGAGATCACCGTATAGTACCCCTTTATGAACCTCCTATAGTAGTTGGCGAACCCCAAGAACCTCTGGAGAGCCTTCAGTCCTACAGGTTGGGGCCACTCCAAGACAGCTGAGACTTTAGCAGGGTCCATAGAGAGACCAGAGGTTGAAATTATGTACCCCAGAAAGGCGACGGAGATCACCTCGAAAATGCACTTCTCCAACTTAGCATACAGCATGTTTTGTCTTAACTTGCGTAATACAAACTTAACATGATCCCTGTGTTCTGAGAGGTTAGACGAGAAAATTAATATGTCATCTAAATATACTAAGACAAATTTGCCTAAGACCTCTCTGAAAACCTCATTGATCAGTTCCTGAAAGACGGCCGGGGCGTTACATAACCTGAAGGGCATCACCAGGTACTCGTAATACCCGTCGGGCGTGTTAAAGGCCATCTTCCATTCATCGCCGTCCCTGATCCGCACAAGGTTGTATGCACCCCTTAAATCCAACTTCGAGAAAATTTTAGCATCGGTGACCTGAGTGAATGAATCATCTATCAAGGGCAAAGGATAACGATTCTTTAGTGTAATTTTATTTAGGCCCCGATAATCAATGCATGGACGGAGGCCTCCATCCTTCTTTTTCACAAAAAAGAACCCGGCCCCTGCTGGAGACCGAGAAGGACGAATAAAACCCTTAGCTAAATTTTCTCGGATGTATTCTTGCATGGCTAATTTCTCTGGCCCAGATAAATTATAGAGATGACCTCTAGGGGGCATACAACCAGACCTGAGATCAATGGGGCAATCAAAAAGACGGTGTGGAGGAAGTTTATCAGCTGACTTAGGACAAAACACGTCCACAAATTCTGAATACTGATCTGGCAATCCCTCCATATGAATCTTGGTTTTACCCAAGGTTACCTTCGCTAGACAATGATGATAACAATGGGCAGACCAGCTCGTTAGCTGACCTGTAGTCCAATTGATCTGAGGTGAGTGAAGTTGTAACCATGGCATACCAAGAATGATCGTGGAGGTTGTCATTCGCAACACCAGAAACTGTAAATTCTCTTTATGTAACACCCCTACCGTAACCCTTAACTCTGGGGTCTGAGACAGAGGGTGGTTACTCTAAAGGGGGGAGTCATCCACTGCAGTGACCAGAATCTGTTGCTTCAATGGTGAAATTGGAATCCCCAATTTCTTAGCAAATTCGTAATCCATAAAGTTGGCTGCTGAGCCAGCGTCAATGAAGGCCTCAGTGGTCTCGGTCTTATCCTTCTAAGATATAGTACAAGGGAGGAGCAAACGTTTATCATCTAGAGGTAAAGACTGCTTGGGACAACTCTGAACTCGATGACCCTCCTCTGCACAGTATAGACAGAGCTGCTTTGCTTTTCTGCGCCTCTGCTCCACCCGGGACAATTTCGACCGCCCAATCTGCATTGGTTCTGGTGGAGGTCAGTCGGGTGGAGATGAATCAGATGGAAATGAATCAGGTTGGGGCACGGTGTAGGAAACATATCTCACATCGTTCCTACCCCAAGTCTTTCTCTGATAACGTAGGCGACGATCAATTCTGATGGCTAATGAAATGGCCTCATCAATAGACTTCGGTTCGGGGTGACCTAACATTAGATCAGAGACTGCGTCTGACAACCCTGACAAAAACAGTCCAGAAGTGCGAATGAGTCCCATCTAGCTGAAACTGCCCATTTCCTGAACTCAGCTGCATAATTTTCCACCAGACCCTTGCCCTGCCGTAAAGTCTTTAGCTTCCGCTCAGCGGTAGAGGCAATGTCCGGATCATCATAAATTATAGCCATAGCTTTAAAAAAATTCCTCAACCGAGGCTGGAGCTTCATTCCCTGGCTGAAGATTATATGCCCAGGTCTGGAAATCCCCTGACAACAGAGTCTTAATGAACGTAATTCTCTGTGCCTCGGTTCCCGAAGAATTAGGTCTCAACTCAAAATACGATAACACTCGATTTCTAAAGTTCTGAAAGTCAGATCTGTGACCAGAAAACCTTTCGGGTACAGGCATACGTATGTCTGTGCTAGGAGGAGATTGCACTGTATTCACAGCCGTCTGAAAGACTTGTACAGACCCAGATAATGCGTTGATCTGAGTCTGATGACTGTCCAGCACTCGGATGAAAGTTTCCACCAAGGTGGTGAGTGCATCAAGACGGCTGTAAAGTGCGTCCATTTGGGTTTGGTCTGCCATTCTGTAACGATCGGTGTCAGCACGCAGAGAGAATCTGATTATTGGTGATCTGCAGTATCACCAAGAATACAGATATATACCTGATTATTGATGATCTGCAGAATCACAGATAATACAGATATATTGCTAACCTCTGGGCACCTGGATAATGTGAGTGTTTGGTGTAACGGTAGTACTTTGAGTATAGCACAGGAAATTAGAGACAGTATGGGCAATACTGCTCTAGAGATGATGAAACCTTCCAATAGCCCGAGACTCCCCAAGGGGCGGAGTCAGGCTGGAAGAAGGAAGGTCCAGAGAGTGAGTGACAATCAAGATAAATGTCACTGAGTGATCTGGAGACTATCTCTTAATAGTAGAGATAGCTCTCGAGGTCGGGCAAGCCAGGTCGACAACACACGGTCAGATAAGGTACATAGACAGAAGGCTGATTCGGTATCCAAGGCAAGCAGGGTTTTGCAACAGAGTATCATATGTGCGAGGTACCGAATCAGAGATCAGAGGAGTAGTCAGGAAAGCAATAAGTCATAACAGATATCAAACAATGCCTAGTCTGGGTGTGAGGTCCTTGGTCTCTACACCCTGGAACTAGTCTGATGTATAACAGAATGGTAACACAAGTTCCCTAGTCTATGTGTGAGGTCCGTGGTCTCTACACCCTGGAACTAGTCTGATGTATAACAGATTGATAACACAATTTCCCTAGTCTGGGTGTGAGGTCCGTGGTCTCTACACCCTGGAACTGGTCTAAGCCTAAACAGATTGATAACACAGGTTCCCTAGTCTGGGTGTGAGGTCCGTGGTCTCTACACCCTGGAACTGGTCTAAGCATAAACAGAATACAATTCAAGTAATCTGGCTCAGTGTGAATTCCCAGGTCCACCTGGTTCAAACACACTGCAGGATCTGACTAAGGTCTGAGTGCTTCCACGTAGTGTTCGCAACGGCAGACAACTTGTGACTGGCCAGCAGCAACTATATATAGTGTAGCGCTCTCTGGCGCCACCTCTAAGTGATGGATCAATAGAAACTTGCTCTGGAGTCAGCTGACCAGCCTGGTCAGCTGGTCCCCTCTTGGCCGTCATAAAAGTTCTGCCTCTCAGCGCGCGCGCGCGTATTCCTAAACCTGTGTGAACTAACAGACTCAGCCACACCAGACGCACGCTGCTGCATGCAAACCGCCGCGCTGGACGTGGAACCAGCCGCCTCGCTGTCAGTACATGCGGCGGCTTTTCCGCGTTCTGCCATGTTACCAGACGCACGCCTCCGCGTGCAAACCGCCGCGTTGGACGCGGAATCAGCCGCCTTGCTGTCAGAACGCGCGCCGGCTTTTCCGCGTTTTCTCACAGAAATACTGTGGGAGAACAAAAAACAAAATGACAAAAGTTATTTTCCCTGGATGCTCTGGTCAAGTGTTTGGGAATAGGCATACTTGTACATGCTTGGAGCTTCAGAATTAGGTATGTGTTTCATTTTCAACATCCAACATATAGCTCATATTAGAAGTGTCAGATTTGCCCGAGAGCTCATGGTACCTTCTTCTAATCACTATGATGATAGATGATTCTTGTAGAATACCGACAACTAAAAACTTTATCCAGATGCCTCCTTATAGGCATCAGTGGATCTTCAAATTCCAGATGTTCTAAAGATTCTAAAGGTTCTTTTACGTATAGCAAAGGAAATATCAAAAGTAGTAATAAATACACTTTTTGGAAACATAAACATTGCTTATCCATCTTATTTATTCAAAATACTGGAATACATTTAATGAATGTTTACAAAAAATCTAATTTCATTGCATTCATAGTGCCACAATCCTGAAAAAAAATTCCGAATGGAGTAGAGAAAAGGCAAAAGATTGGTATACTCTGGATGTGAAAAGATGTCTTTTGATATATTTGGATAAAAATAGTTTTAATTTTGGTAGTAAAGAACATAAAGGATGTTATAAAGAACCAGCATGAATAACAGGGATATGTGAGGGTGCAGGCTGGTGTTGTACTTTATTTTCTGGTTGAATTCAATGGACATATGTCTTTTTTCAACCCAAATAACTATGTATCTATGTATGAACTATTACAAGAAGCACATTGGGATATTTGACAAACATATGGTAACCTGTATCCGAATATCGACTAACAATTAAATAGAACAAGTCAGAACTTGTTATACCCCCAAAATACACAGATAAGTTCATTGGCTTTCCCTAAAATCGGCCTTCGAATATGATGGACATATGACTATGGTAGGAATTAGATTGTGAGCCCCTCTGAGGGACAGTTGGTGACTAGACTATATATTATTTAAAGCCCTGTGGTAGATGTTAGTACTGTATAAATACTAAATAATTAATAACCATTTAGGTCTAATCTGCTTAGTAAATAAAATTAAACAGTGTAGTTGGCTACAAATAAGTGGCACTATTTACTGTTGTTGCTATAAGTGCATCTTTTTAATAAACTTCCCCTAGTCGACTGCCAGTGGAGCCTTAGAAATTTGAGCTAATAGATGACTCCCAAGAGTATAGTCTGTCCACAGTGTCCAAGCTTCCAATAGGCATAAATATAATTGCATTATCACTTTAAGGTAACCTAAACTGAGAGGGATATGGATTTTTACTTTTAAACAATACCAGTTGCCTGGCAGCCCTGCTGATCTCTTTGGTTGTAGTAGTGGCTGAATCACACACCTGAAACAAGCATGCAGCTAATCCAGTCTGACTTCAGTCAGAGAACCTGATCTGCATGCTTGTTGAGGGGCTGTGGCTGAAAGCATTAGAGACACAGGATCAGCAGGAGAGTCAGGCAACTGGTATTATTTTAAAAGGAAAAATCCATATCCTTCTCAGTTTAGGTTCCATTTAACCACTTCACCACTGAGGGGTTTTACCCCCTAAGCACCAGAGCAATTTTCACCTTTCAGCGCTCCTTCCATTCATCTTGTTTTTTCCGCCACCAATTAGGCTTTCTTTAGGTGGGACATTATGACAAGAATTATTTTATTCTAAATGTGTTTTAATGGGAAAATAGGAAAAATGTGGGAAAAAATTAATTATTTTTCAGTTTTTGGCCATTATAGTTTTTAAATAATGCATGCTACTGTAATTAAAACCCATGAAATTAATTTGCCCTTTTGTCCCGGTTATAAAACCGTTTAAATTATGTCCCTATCACAATGTTTGGCCCCAATATTTTATTTGGAAATAAAGGTGCATTTTTTTCAGTTTTGCGTCCATCCCTAATTACAAGCCCATAGTTCATAAAGTAACAGTGTTATACCCTCTTGACATAAATATTTTAAAAGTTCAGTCCCTAAGGTAACTATTTATGTATTTTTTTAATTGTAAATTTTTTAATTTTTTTTTAATTACAAAAAAAAAAGAAAATGGGGAGTGTGGGAGGTAATGAGTTAATTTTTTGTGTAACACTAATTTATTTCTATGTAAAAAATGCTTAGGGTGTAGTTTTACTATTTGGCCACAAGATGGCAACAGTAACTTTTTGTTTATTGCGACCTGTGAGCGTCCTTCCGGACGCTCGCAGGAAGTACTAGGAGGCTGTGAGTGTTTTTTTTTTTTTCACAATGATCGCGCTGCCCATCGGAGAGCAGCGGATCATTGCGGGGCTTAGATCAACGAACGGGAATGGATTTTCCCGTTCATTGATCTCCGGCCGAGCGGGCGGCGGCGTGTTTGCTAGCGGCGGGCGGCATGTTTACGAGCGGGAGCGCGGGCAGCGGCGAGCGCGGAAAGTACGTGTTTCTCCGTCCCTGGGGGTTAAAGGATGGAAAAAGGGACGGAGAAATTCGTACGGGCGGGGGTAAAGTGGTTAAGATCACTGTGAGGTATGCAGGCATAGTTTATTTTTATTTTTTTTATTTAACCACTTAGCAACCCTTGCCACGCTTATCTACGCCCCTTTAAAATTCACCTGGGGCACAGGGGCGTAGATAGGCATCTCCTGTTTGTTTTCCCGCTGTGAGCGTTTGCGTGCGCGATCGCGTGCACGCGGATGCGCAGTCGCGTGCACGCGGATTTGTGGTCGCGATCGGCACCCGCTGGTCAGCCAATCAAAGTGCTTACAAGTTTGAATGAGCACTGCCAAAGCCAATGGCAGTGCTCATTCATTCAGAATGTGTGTAAACACTGAATCAGTCACTATGCTGTTACAGTTACTGAGATCACTCGTGAGAGGATCTCAGATAACTAATACAGCATTAGTGAGTGATCAGCATCAGTTAGGTTTTTTTTAAAATAAATTTTACCCCCATTAAGCCCATTAACCCTTGCCTCCCTAAAATGTTAAAATTGCTGTGGTTTTTAGGGGAAAAACCCTGTGGTAGAGAAGTGGTTAAATCCCATTAGAGATTGTCCATCTTTTGCAAGGCTTTGTGAATTCTTCTTCTTGCCACAAAATTATAAATAAATACTTTAAAAAAGGAAATTTAAAAAAGGAAAACTTTAGGTTTGTTTGAAAGGACATTGAGGGAATCCAGTTGGAGAGCAGTGTGTTTTTAAAAGGGATCTACCTTCATTACATTTAGCTTAAAGGGAACCAGAGATGAACGTTTCACACAAAATAAACATATCAGTTGATAGCTTGTAAAGAATAAATGCTCTACCTGATAATTTTGCCGCTCTGGTGTGCCTTTTTTAGTGTTTTTTATCCATTATTGCTCCAGGAAAAATCAAATATGGCCGCCGGCTCATATCACTTCTGCTTCCAGGTTATGAGGTGTTCTGGATGTGCTGTCTAGGCTATATGAGACTAGGCTGCTATCTAGGCTAAATGCAGCCTTTCATCTATGTGCTTTCATATTGGTATGATCTGCCTGTAGGAAGTGTCACTGATAATAACTGCATTTTCATTCCTATGAGAATCTAGTGCACACAGAGCACACAGGGATCATATTACAGCCACAGAGCTTCTCTCTCAGGAGCAGCCCCCTCCCATGTCATCACAGCTCTCAGTATGCAAAGCAGAAGATCTAAGCCAGGAGGGGGAAGGCTTGGGCTTGAAAGGACTTCACAGAAGAGTGACTCAGCTATAATGATTCCAGGTCAAACCTCGACTGAATTGTCGGTGGATTCTTATCACAGTTGCTAATAGACTAATTAAGCAGATAACAATGAAACTAAAAGCAGGGTAGGTGTTTACTGTCATGTTCCCACTGATAAATGTAATAAAATACATGAGGGTGCTTCATCTCTGGTTCTCTTTAATGAAAGCATTTTTTAAACAGTGTGGTAGATCCTGTCATCACATCATGTCTTGGAAACTACGTGTAGCATCCAATGTCGGCTGTGTTTGCGGTTCCATGTCCCCCTAGGGAAACAAAACATGGCGCAATGATGAAAAACGTGAAGCGATGGCAAACACTTTTCTGTGAGGTAGCAGAAAAATGTTTTGCTAAATAAAACACTGAGCAGAAGCCGGTGTGAACCAGTACTTAATAATTCTTAGTTACTTTGCATTACAAACCAATAATGGCCTAATTGATTCATGCATAATTAGATGGCGTCTGTAATACAAAGTCTTAAAAAAAACATTTTAATCAGATGTATTTTCATAATCCATAATCAATTATTTGATAAGAAAGAACTCATTAAATCTGTTATGTCAAAACATGTATTAACAAGGCAGGTATTTTTAAAATATTCACAAGCAAAAAATTACATTTTGCAAATCCACAGCAGGCAAAAAGAAAGAAAAAATAGAATGGCAATATCAAAAGACTGAAACTTTGAATCTTTAGAAAAACAAGGAAACAAATGCTGTGCTAAGTAAATTTAACAGTTCTGTTCTCGATACCTGTGGGTTTAGATGGCTAGAACAAGCTAAAGGGGTCTTTAAACGTGGGAGTGGGGGCAGGGGTGGGGTTTGAGGAGATAGGGTTTTTTTTTTTTTAGGATATTGTACTGTAAAAATATGTATTTTAATATATTAGTGACTTGCAATAGCCATGCAATCTACTTCAAGGCACATGGCTTGGATACAGTGGGTTGCAAAAGTATTCGGCCCCCTTGAAGTTTTCCACACTTTGTCACATTACTGCCACAAACATGCATCAATGTTATTGGAATTCCACGTGAAAGACCAATACAAAGTGGTGTACATGTGAGAAGTGGATCGAAAATCATACATGATTCCAAACATTTTTTACAAATAAATAACTGCAAAGTGGGATGTGCGTAATTATTCGGCCCCCTGAGTCAATACTTTGTAGAACCACCTTTTGCTGAAATTACAGCTGCCAGTCTTTTAGGGTATGTCTCTACCAGCTTTGCACATCTAGGGCTCGATTCACAAAGCGGTGCTAACCCAGTTAGAGACTTTAGGCGTGATAACCATTGCACCACGCTGGTGAAAATCCAGTTTAGGCGTGATAATTTTAGGTGTGATAAGTTTAGGCGTGATAAGTTTAGATAAGTGTAGATAGCGTGCAAAGTCCCGCACGCAAAGCAGTGCCATTAAACTCTATGTGAAGTGCACCAGACTTTGCTAGCGCAAAACTTTTGATCAGCTGTGCACTGCGGTGCTAACGCAGTTGGTGCTTAAACTTATCATGCGTAAACTTATCACACCTAAACTTATCATGCCTAAACTTATCACACCTAAACTTATCACAGCTAAACTTATCATGCCTAAACTGAGTTTGGGCATGATAAAGGGCTTTTCACCAGTGTGCTAACTGTTAGCACCGCTTTGTGAATCAGGCCCCTAGAGACTGAAATCCTTGCCCATTCTTCTTTGCAAAACAGCTCCAGCTCAGTCAGATTAGATGGACAGCGTTTGTGAACAGCAGTTTTCAGATCTTGCCACAGATTCTCGATTGAATTTAGATCTGGACTTTGACTGGGCCATTCTAACACATGGATATGTTTTGTTTTAATCCATTCCATTGTTGCCCTGGCTTTATGTTTAGTGTCATTGTCCTGCTGGAAGTTGAACCTCCGCCCCAGTCTCAAGTCTTTTGCAGTTTCCAATAGGTTTTCTTCCAAGTTTGCCCTGTATTTGGCTCCATCCATCTTCCCATCAACTCTGACCAGCTTCCCTGTCCCTGCTGAAGAGATGCACCCCCGAACATGATGCTGCCACCACCATATTTGACAGTGGGGATGGTGTGTTCAGAGTGATGTGCAGTGTTCGTTTTCTGTCACACATAGCGTTTTGCATTTTGGCCAAAAAGTTCCATTTTGGTCTCATCTGACCAGAGCACCTTCTTCCACATGGTTGCTGTGTCCCCCACATGGCTTGTGGCAAACTGAAAATGGGACTTCTTATGCTTTCTGTTAACAATGCCTTTCTTCTTTCCACTCTTCCATAAAGGCCAACTTTGTACAGTGCATGACTAATAGTTGTCCAATGGACAGAGTCTCCCACCTGAGCTGTAGATCTCTGCAGCTCGTCCAGAGTCACCATGGGCCTCTTGACTACATTTCTGATCAGCGCTCTCCTTGTTTGGCCTGTGAGTTTAGGTGGATGGCCTTGTCTTGGTAGGTGTACAGTTGTGCCATACTCCTTCCATTTCTGAATTATCGCTTGAACAGTGCTCCTTGGGATGTTCAAGGCTTTGGAAATATTTTTGTAGCCTATGCCTGCTTTAAATTTCTCAATAACTTGATCCCTGACCTGTCTTGTGTGTTCTTTGGACTTCACAGTGTTGTTGCTCCCAATATTCTCTTAGACAACCTCTGAGGCCATCACAGAGCAGCTGTATTTGTACTGACATTAGATTACACACAGGTGCACTCTATTTAGTCCTTAGCACTCATCAGGCAATGTCTATAGGCAACTGACTGCACTCAGATCAAAAAGGGCTGAATAATTATGCACACCCCACTTTGCAATTATTTATCTGTAAAAAATGTTTGGAATCGTATGATTTTCGTTCCACTTCTCATGTGTACACCACTTTGTGTTGGTCTTTCATGTAGAATTCCATTAAAATTGATTCATGTTTGTGGCAGTAATATGACAAAATGTGGAAAAATTTCAAGGGGGACGAATACTTTTGCAACCCACTGTATTTGTAACAAGCAACACTCACTGTAGTAAAATGATTATTATTATCATTATTGATTCATAAAGTTTTATAAAGCACCAACATATTCCATGGCACCGTACAGTGTAAGAAACAAACATTGGGTACATAACTCAAGTTATTATTATTGTTATTAGCAAAATAATAATAACAACAACAACAATAAGAATAATACTATAGTGTATACCACTGTCTGCATTATCCTAATTATTATTATAATAATATAGACAATGGCATACACAAAATATAAAATAGTAATTACAGTGACAAATGGAACAAAATGTATAGCAAATTCTAAGACACAAAAGATTGAGGTAGCCCTTCCCTGGGGTAGTATGCAATATGCAATATACAATATGTATAAGAACAAGAGCCTCAGAGCTTATATCTTTAAGAGTAAATCAACAATGACAGCCCCCATATTTCAGTCACGACAGGTACCATATATTTTATGCGTGTAATAAATCAGTGTCATAAAGCACAAATAATAATGAGGCATCACTTCCATGCATGTTTGATAGGCTTCATTTAATTGTGACAGGTATATTTTGTGAAATGAACAGAATTCTAATTGCTGCTTAGAACAAGCAGGTTTGTTATAGTAAATGTTCAGGCAGGGAACACACTTGCAGGGCCGTTTTCCCCTGCGTTTCCCAGGTTTCCGTCGGGTTTTGCGGTCGCGTCTAACGCGTGCGTTTTTCCGCGTGCGTTTCTGCGTTTGCATGGCATGTAGTGTCATGCAATGTGCGGAAAAAAGCAGAAAACTGTGCGGCTACAAAACGCGGAAAAAAACACGAACGCAAACGCGCACAAACGCATGCGGCGCAGCGTTTCCCGAGCTAGGCTATTATTTTCAATAGCCTCTAAAATCGTGCGCGTTTTGCCGTTCGCGGCAAAACGCGCAGAAACGCATGTAGTGTGTTCCCTGCCTCACAGAGGAATTTCAGTGTGCACTTAGGCTGGGGTCATGTGAGTTCACTGACATTATTTAACCTCACTGGAAATCTACTATATTTCATATAAATACGTGCCATTGCTAAGGACATCACACTGATCGATTTCTGCTTTGTAATAAACAGCATTTAGTGCTTCACCATGACTCTCCTAACATTTAGCTTAGAAATATATAGAAATCCAAATAAAGGTTAAAAAGGAAAACATCTGTGATGTTGGTAATGCGGAGATTGCAGAGCTGTACATTATTTGAAAAAACACTGATTCCCTTGCAGTTTGAAAACTGCTCGCTATGTATCTTATTGTCAAAAGGTTATTCACTCACTTACTATAAAACCTAGCCATCAGGCCACGCAGCTGGAAATACTGAAGAGTTCCTCTAGAATGCAGACCGCTCAGCATAAAGGTCAGTGCAGTGCTGTGTGAGGTATGTTTTATTCCACATTGCATACAATAAAGGTAACTGACCTTCAGTTTTTCTTCGTGCACTTCTGTCCACTTTTTTTCAGCACATCAATGTTACAGATACATGTTGCTGAAAAAAAGTTGACAGACGCGCACTGGTGTGAACGAGGCCTAGGACTGGGATATTTTTGCTGTTGTTTATTTTTTTGTTAGACAAAACATTTATTCCACGCTGTTATGTCTAAAACTGGATGGATTTTGGAAAAAAAAATATTTTTCTTTTTACTTTTCGCTCCTGAGATAGTAAGTAAGAACTTAGAAGAAGGTGTTAGATTGGGTGGTGGGACAAGAAAGTTTCAAATGTACTTCCTAGGCTCCTCTGTGCCTTCTTCACTCATTGGCTGCCTATCCATCCTAACCATTTGTTCATCACTAGAGCAGCATCCTTCTGACTTGACTTCTGACTTCCACTGTGGAGATGGAAATATAGATCAGAACAGAGAATACATGTAAAGCAGATGAAGAGGCAATAGAGAAATAAAGAAAGTATTTATAACAAGTGTACTAATGCCAATCTCTGCAAGGAGGTGTGGCTGCACGTTAATGAGGGCCAGTAGAATTACAGTCTCTCTAATTGGGGTGCATAATAACAGGAAGCACTAAAATGAGAGGAGGTGGAACAGAGTAGTGTAACAAGGCAAATCATGATAGGAGTCATTAAAATGAGGAACACTAAAATGGGGGTCAGCACTACTGGAAGCACAGCAGTAAAAATCACTGTGTTAGGGAGGCAGTATTATAAAGGACACTATAATAGGGCAGCACTGTAATAGTGGGAGCTATAACAAGAAGTACTTGAAGACGGGCCATTGTACAATGCAATCCACTGTAATGGTTAAACCATAAAATGAGCACGCTGCAAAGAAAGAACATGGAATGGAGGGTTACATAAGAAGGGGTTTAACCACATCCACTTTTAATACCAAATTAAATAAAATGTCCCCTCTCTAATATATAAACTTTATACAAGGGTTCCCTAAGATCACAAAAAAGTTTGAGGAAGTCATCCATACAGTAACAGCAGGAGGCACTGTGTGCATGCGCTTGTATCATCTAGTTGTATTAAAAAAAGTGCAAAAACCAGTGCAAGTACAAAGCTGACCTATAGTCCTGACTTTAAAATGAGGGAACCATTTTTTTCTGAATTTGATCTTCATGTTGTTTGAGCTAACAGATGGTAAATGCCTCAGGAAAACACCCAAGTTTTAATGAATGGTAAATCGGTTCCAGTTTTGGTAAGTCAGGGATAGAATGGAAATCTTGATCTTGGGAACAGACCTACAGACAGAGGCAGTGCAATTCCCAAACCGCAAGGGTAACAGATTATGTTGTTATGATTAACACCGATAGGTGTCGGGAAGGAGGCTCCCCCAGGACCGCCTAACGCTGATCGGAGTCAAGTCCTGAGGGTGGAGATTAGTGGGGATCGCGCATCCCTGCTAGAGTGACGTAGTTCCGCTCTGTAAACAACCTGTCAGCCGCAATCGCAGGCTGAAAAGAAAAAAAACAGCGATAATGATTTGTACAGCGCTGCGATCTAGTGCAGCACTGTACGGGGACAGCCCTGTACTTGGCTGTCCCCTAGATAGGCAGGGAAACAGACCGCTTTCATAGGCTAATGCCTATGAGAGGCGATCTATGGGATTGAATGTCAGAAAGAGGAAGTAAAATTAAAAAATAGCCAATTTTATATATATATATAAAAAATATATATATTAATAAAAATAAAAAATAAAAATGGCAGCAGCAATCAGATGCCACCAACAGATGTTTGTGACAAGAATGGAGGGTAGATTCATTTGTGTGCTAAGTTGGATGGCCATGCTGCACACTGTTAAAGCTGCAGTGTGCTGAATTGTAAAAAATGGCCTGGTCACTAAGGGGGTGTAAGTCTGTGGTCCTCAAGACGTTAAACAAGCATGCAGCTAATCTTGTCATAGACATCTGATCTACATGCATGTTAAGGGTCTATGGCTTAAAGAATTAGAGGCAGAGGATCAGCAGGACAGCCAGGCAATGTGCATTATTTAAAAGGAAAGTAACATGTCAGCCTCCATATCCTTCTCACCTCGGAGTCCCTTTAAAAAACTGTAACGTGAACATACCAAGCCTGTTTGTCAATACTCCATGGAAGTTACTAGGCCTGAACGATTTTAGGAAAAGATTGAATTGCACGATATTTGACAGAAATTGCGATTTCGATTTTGTACACGATTTTTGCTACACAACGATGGATGAGATCGCTCTGACCATCCAGTCACTCTCTACTTGGCGGGGGACAGTCTGCAACAACTACTATTACTGCGATCCCCTCTGTCTGCCCCGTGTGTGCTGCTGGCTGGGGGGTGACTGACACTGACCTGCAGCTGCTGGCTAGACAGCTCCTAGCAATCACACGCGTATTTCACTTATCTCCCCTGAGCACTGATAAGTTACATGGGGAGTCACTGCTGTCATGTCACACAGTACTGAGCAGTGTATAGATAGGAAGTCAGCTAGCTATATGTAGAGGTGGGGCAATATGATTTTATATATATATATATATATATATATATATATATATATATATATATATATATATATAGATGGTATATCCCCTATATATCTAGCGTCTATACACTGCTCAGTACTGTGACATGACAGCAGTGACTCCCCATGTAACTTATCAGTGCTCAGGGGAGATGAGTGGAATAGTTAGAGGCTGTCCAGCCAGCAGCTGCAGCGAGGTGACGTTTTCAGTGTCAGTCACCCCCCAGCCAGGCTGCAGCAGCACACACGGGACAGACAGACAGGGGACCGCAGTAATAGTAGTTGTTGCAGACTGTCCCCTGCCAGGTAGAGAGCTACAGAAGTGTTAGTTAATTACTGCGTTAATGGCTCTCCCGGGCAGCGCGTCTCCGGCTCTTTTCATCTTCCGGGGGTAGGGGCGGGACCAGCCGTACTGCCCATATCTGCCCCATTCACCAGCCTGACTGTCACCCGGAGAGGGAGGGGCATGGTCTGATTTGTTAACCCCTCACTGGCCTCCTTTCCAGCAGCTCTCTGTTTTATTTACATAGGCAGAGTATGTACCAGCGGCAGAGAAAACCGAAGCTCTGACGATCTCAAGATCGTCTTAACCTTGATCACGATTTTCGGTTTAAAACCGAAAATCGTTCAGCCCTAGAAGTTACCCATAAATTCAATTGACAGTTCTGGTGAGAGGATTCCCCACTACCTTAGGCCTGGAAGACAGCAGTATCTGTGCTCCAGCATTCACAGAATCCCTGTTACTTGCCTAGTTTCACAGTGCTGAAGCACTGGGTAAGATTTCTTTCCACACAGTGAATCCCAGGCAAGCAATCGTATAGACTGAGTCGAACCCATTTTATGCACATACATATGTATTCGTGAATGAGATAGCATATGAATGATCTTGATAGAATACGGTTCAGCGCCTGCAAGAACAGGTTAACAGAATATATTCTCTCTTTAAATTGTCATTGTACTCAGTATATGAAGTGAATGATCTGTTGCCAGAACTATTCCAGAAAATTAAAGCAAACAAGCAAAACAGATTAAGTTGATCTAGCAGTTGTTTATGTGAGTCCTGGGCTTCGTGATTCACACTTACTCAGTATTATGCCAACACTGTTTTATCATGCAAATTCATACATTTTCTTCAGCCTATGTGTGGATTATGTATTGAGCGGCAGCATCTGTAGGGAAAAGTGCTGAAAATGTTTAAATACTAGCGCTTTGTGAATGTGAACTTTCAGATGAGTGAGCTGTATAGAATTCACATTTGGGAGGAACAATGGGAACTTCCTGGCCACATTCAATCATAGTCACCCTTCACTCATTCTTCAAAACATCCTCTTGAACGAGTAAAATGTATACATAGGTGAGTGCATCACCCTATTAATATGAAAATCCAGAGCAAAAAAGAGGCGCTTTCCTCTTATCACTTGGAAATTTGAATGAGAACATTTTATTCTTACAGAAACACGCTAGCTTTCAGAAAAGAAAACTTACATATCCATATAGATTATAAACTCCTTACAGCCAGAGGAATATATTGGAATGTCAAAGTAATGGCAAATTGCCATTTACATTGCAGAAATTCTCTTTTTCAATTCAAAGTGGAGGCTGGTGCCGTAGCACATAATAATAATAATTTTTCCCCTCTGTGGATCAATTCAATTAGAATCCTATCCTTGGCTGATTTGCCTGTTATGTAACGTTACAGATCATTGGAATGATATTTCATGAAGTCATAAAATAAGGTGTCACGCATGTATGCAAACTTTGGTACCTTTTTTCTATTTAAATTATAATTCCAGTTTTATGAATAAAATATTATATTTGAAGAAAAAAACACTCTAGCTGATTTCTTATCCTTATAATCTCCAATTATTAAAAGTTTAGTAGTCTGATATCTTTAGTACCATTTATAGTCCTATATTCGTTATATATATATACCATTAGTTATTGCTTGACAGTATAAATAAAAAGGGGGATTTCAAGCACACTGTTGTCACATATTTGTTTGTTATACTGAAATTTCAGACTACTTGCTTTATGCTAACTCACTTTTCATAGTTACATAGTTACATAGTTATTTTGGTTGAAAAAAGACATACGTCCATCGAGTTCAACCAGTATAAAGTACAACACCAGCCTGCTCCCTCACATATCCCTGTTGATCCAGAGGAAGGCGAAAAAACCCTTACAAGGCATGGTCCAATTAGCCCCTAAAGGGAAAAATTCCTTCCCGACTCCAGATGGCAATCAGATAAAATCCCTGGATCAACATCATTAGGCATTACCTAGTAATTGTAGCCATGGATGTCATTCAACCCAAGGAAAGCATCTAAGCCCCCTTTAAATGCAGGTATAGAGTTTGCCATAACGACTTCCTGTGGCAATGCATTCCACATCTTAATCACTCTTACTGTAAAGAACCCTTTCCTAAATAAATGGCTAAAACGTTTTTCCTCCATGCGCAGATCATGTCCTCTAGTCCTTAGAGAAGGCCTAGGGACAAAAAGCTCATCCGCCAAGCTATTATATTGCCCTCTGATGTATTTATACATGTTAATTAGATCCCCTCTAAGGCGTCTTTTCTCTAGACTAAATAAACCCAGTTTATCTAACCTTTCTTGATAAGTGAGACTTTCCATCCCACGTATCAATTTTGTTGCTCGTCTCTGCACCTGCTCTAAAACTGCAATATCTTTTTTGTAATGTGGTGCCCAGAACTGAATTCCATATTCCAGATGTGGCCTTACTAGAGAGTTAAACAGGGGCAATATTATGCTAGCATCTCGAGTTTTTATTTCCCTTTTAATGCATCCCAAAATTTTGTTAGCTTTAGCTACAGCGGCTTGGCATTGAGTACGATTATTTAACTTGTTGTCAATGAGTACTCCTAAGTCCTTCTCCAAGTTTGATGTCCCCAACTGTATCCCATTTATTTTGTATGGTGCTAGACCATTAGTACGTCCAAAATGCATGACTTTACATTTGTCAACATTTTCCATGGATTTTATTTTACAATGTTCTGTTGAAATTGAAGCATTATCTTAAAATGTGGAATAATTGCAGCGCTAGGTTCACTGCTTCTAATTTGGGCCAGGACACTATCTATTCATGGAATTTGTAAGCTCTCCTTGTGTTAACATAGGTTTCCTCTGGGCACTTCAGTTTCCTACCACATCCCAAAAACAATTGATTAGATTTCTCCAGAACTAGAATTAAGGTGCATGCAAACAGCAGTCTAAACCCATCAGAGATGGCGCCAACTATCCCCCTCTGCCAACATTTTACAGCAGCTCTGATGCATCGCTCAATGATCCAGATTGCCAGATCGTCTCGGCCAAACACATGGTTCACCTTCTTACCCTTCCTGGGGGAAATCAGGCCAACGCCCCTTTCTCTCACTCCCCCCTCCCCCTTACATAGCAACAGAATGGGTTGGTTGCCTGCAGGCAACACCCAGCCCTGAACTGTTGCCTGAGGGATCAAATCCTGATCCCTACATGTGACAGTGATTGGGCATTTCTACACACCGTCTAAGATAAGGACACAAGATTATGACTGATTACATTGTGAGCTCCTCTGAAAGACAGTTAGTGACATGACTGTATACTCTGTCAAGTGCAGCGAAATATGTCAGTGCAATATAAATACACAATAAGAATAAGAACAAATTACCTTTAATATAAATTTTTATCTAAAGTTACAATCCAAGATCATCAAAATTGAATGAAAATGTTCAAATTCTTCTAGCCGTTCTTTTTAATTCACAATCAATTGGACCGAGTGAAAACAACTTCAAAACATTGATATTTAGAGATGGTCAATGAGATGCTATTTTTATGACTTGCAAGCAAATTTAATGCAAATTATATGCACCTTAGAATTGTGCCATTTGAAATCAGCAGGGAGTGTATTTGACTGACCCATTTCCAAATTGCGAACAATTTTCTTTATATTTACATGGTAATCTAAAAAAGTTGCATATCATTAACAATCTCCTATACCTAAATGGAATGATTCATAATGTCTTGATGTCAGGGCACCTTGCTTTGAGCTGTTATATTTGTTCAACCCCACTCATTTTGAAAAAAAATGTAGCTCTCTAGATCAAGTGAGATAATTGTAAATATGAACATAGTGCCTGTTAGTGGGAAATAGAGCTGGCCCGAACCGTTCACCGGGCAAATTTCTCTGGGCCCTGTACTACTTCCGGGTCGCTATGACCCGGAGTAGTACGCCTGTGCTGGCCCGGCGGTGCGCGTCCTATATCCTGCGCCTGTTGCCGGGCACTCTCTGCGCATGAGCGTGACGTCACGCACATGCGCAGAAAGTGCCCCGGCAACAGGAGCGCAATCTAGGACACGCACTGCCGGGCCAGCGCAGGCGTACTACTCCGGGTCATAGCGACCCGGAAGTAGTACAGGGCCCAGAGATTCTGAGATGTTCGCCGGCGAACGGTTCGGGAACCGTTCGCAACATCCCTAGTGGGAAACATAACTTTATGAACACACAGTTACACAGTGATACACAGTGATACACAGTGTATCTGGAATCTGGAGCAGACAAAGGAATAAATGTACCTTGCTAGCTTCCACTGTGCCTTTAATGTAGAATGTCCAATGAAACTTAAAGCAGAAGTGTCCTGGAAAAAAAGTCAGATACTCCCCTATGGAGAGGAATGGCTCTGGATCTCATAGAGCCTTCCAAGTCCTCTCTCGATGTCCTCATTCCCCTGCTGTTCTCCATTCGAATTTTCCACCCTCGGGAGCTCTTGGAAGTCATCTGAAGCACTTGTGTCCCCCAGTGCTTTAGATGATGGGCAGTTCTATACTGCGTGTGCACATGGGCAGTGCTGAGCCGCTCGTCTTCAGCAGCACTCTGGGACACGAGTGCTTCCAAAGACTTCCGTGGATCCCCGCAGGCGTATTTGACCAATAGCTTAATAGGGGATGACAGCACTTAACCAAGGACGTGGAAAAAGGACTGGGAAGACTCTATGCGACCCAGAGCCTTTCCTCTCACTTACTTTAAAATTATTGCCTGGATGTACTGTTTTTCATCACTAAAATAGCAGTTATATAACCTATCTTCCGCTGTGATTACTATGTAATACATATCCATGCTCTGCCTCCCTCATAAAGGTTATTGGAATGTATTCATTAAGCTGCAGTAAGCAGAATAACGTGCATACAGTCCTACCGTATGATTACTGTGTAATGCAATATAGTACACACAATTCATTACGCTCTATTCATTGTGCGTAAGACACATTAGTCTGTTTACTGCAGTTTAGTGAATACACCTCATTGGGCCTGATGCTATTGAAGGTGATAAGTAGCTTGCAGATGCGAGGTACTTATCACCTTGCCATCACACGAGGATTACCAGCAAATCCTATTGCCAGTTTCATTCGTGCGATGGCCGATTGTTAGGGTGTATTACTCAGGCGAAAGCGTGAGCTATGCTCCCATGTTACGGGCGATGGGGAGCGAGGTTTTACCCTGTGGTGCTGTCCTTCAGTGCCACTGCCTCACTCCCCACAGTTGCGCACACCCGCCAAACATCCGCCGCCATCTTCCACCGCTGCATCTGCGGGACTCCTTTAATAAGGAAACCCCCAGGGCTCCCCGCCGGACCTCCCACTCATCTCTGAAGACACACGTAGCTGCGCAGATACGCTGAAGCAATTTCCCTCCCGCCGCTGAACACCCGCCACCTCTCGCCGCAAGTCCCGTTCTGTAATTACAGTGTATGAGTCACTGTAATTACTCTCTCTATAGTAGAGTCCCGGCAAAGCATCTTTGAATCTGCCGCTGGGGCTCCCCATTGGTTCACAGTCTGAGCCATTTTTATTGGTCCAGACTGTGAACTGTAGTACTTACTATACAACTTTACTAATTACCATGACTACAATTTTCCAAATATATATAAATCATGGAAGGCATCTGATTTTATTAGAACTTTGTGCTTCCAAGTAAAAGAAGTTAAATAGGGCTTTAAATGTTTATATGGTACTCATACAATAATGTATTCATTCACCACCATTTTAGTTTTAATCAAGTGTTGTAAGTATGGGCCTTAAACTTTGCTTTATTCTAATATATGCTGAGCTGTCCTATTAAATATGCTGTCATTCCTGTGTGTGAATGGAGGTGCTAAAGTAGAGCAGATCCATTATATGAAGCCTGGGAAGATGTGAATTGATGACTCCCCAGTTGCTGTTATGACAGCTTCACACTGAGTCTGTTAGAAGAAAGATTAGAAATAAATTGATGTATGTTTCCTCTCATGACAACCTTACTCCTTGTAACATCTTTATGAAAGTAGATCAGACCGATATTGTCTGTGATATAGTAGTGTATACTTTTCTTGATGCTTTATGTCATAGTTACTATTTATCAAGTTAGCTACATAGACTAAGAGAATATGTATAATTTTTACATTGTTTAACTTTTTATAAATTTATATTGGGAAAGCAAACTCTATAGAAGTAAATAGTAGGAGTTAGGAAGAAGCTGCACAGATTAGAGCTCCAGGGGTTGTTTCCAGAAATAACATCAGAGTAAGACTAACATTTATTCACGAATGCCTAAAAAAGATCAGAGCTTCTGGAACAATATGCTGTGGATTAACTAGGCAAAGAGAGACTTTTTGGCAAAAAAGAAAGATGGCATTCCATCACAGGAACCTGAAGCCAGCTATATGGTTTGCGGCTGCTTTCTTCTGTTTGGGCCTGAATACCTCCCCATCATAGAATCCACCATTAATTCTTTATTTTACTGTACGGTGTAATGCAAGACCAGCTATCATATTGAAGCGAATCTGGAGAGAATCCATCAGAAGGGTTATTTAGGCTGTGTAATCAGGTGCAGAGGTGGCTGGATAGACATATATTTAAGTAATTAAGAAAATTCATCTTAAAAGGGTTAAATATTGTGGTGAACTTATACACATGGTTGACTTATATTCGATGATGTATTGTATTATGAATTTATGGGAAAATTAATGAATGGGCTCATTAGACCTCCGTCCGCCCCTCTCAGTCTTCCTTCACTGAGAGGGGGAGAGGCGGAGATATGCGATGATAGACGCTCATGGCGGCAGAGCTGCAGCTGAAAGCTCTGCCTCCCACGGAAGCGCACAGGGCAGTAAAATTCACGACCAAGAAAGTCGTGGATTTTGCGAGGGGAGTTTGGGGGGATTTAGTTCGATTTCAGCCATGGGGATGCAGCGTTTTAGTTAGGGCAATAATGTTGAACAGCTTTTTGCAATAAAAAGCTGTATTTTAATAGACTTCAGTGTTTCTTTTAAAGGACCACTATCGCAAAAAAAGTAGGAAGTTAAAATCTGCCAGAACCGACAGGTTTTAAGCCAGACCATCTCTTCATGGGAGATTCTCAGGATTTTCTTTGTTTTCAACAGCATTTCCTGAACAGCAGTTTAACTGCCAAAATAGTAAGATATCAGCCAGCCTCCCTAATTACTTGCACTCTATTTTGTCAGTTAGACTTTGCAACTGCTGTTCAGGAAATACTTTTGAAAACAAAGAAAATCCTGAGAATCCCCATGAAGAGATGGACTGGCCCAAAACCTGTCAGTTCTGGCAGATTTTAACTGCCTACTTTTTTCACGATATTGGTCCTACAATGTACATCTGATGTGACTTGTGACATGTTGAGATAAACATAGGTTCATTTAGTACTAACCCCGCTATGAGTTTGTCTGAAGTCCATTTCTGTTTATCTGCTATATCCTGCTTAAGAAATAATTTTTGACGTAATATTCATGAATAAGGACCTCACTCACATGTACTGCCTCCAAGAATCTGCTTATTAAATACTGTATTTCACACTGTGAGGAACTGGTATACAGATCATTATATACTATATATATTTTTTTTAAATCATATTATTATATAAAATAACTAATGATAATCAGTTCTGTAGGATTCCATGTCAGACAGCATGCTATTTGTTAAAACTCAGTTAAATATTAGTACTTTTGATTCCTTTTAAAGTAGACCCAAATTAAAAATATAAGATTTCAGAAATAAAATCTATTTTCTAAATTATAATGATAAATAGCAGCCTTTTTTCAGCTGCATGATGACAAATATAAAATATTTTACATTTATTGGAGGAACCCCTCCCTTTCTTTCATATTGCCGGGATTTTTCCAGAAAACTGATGGAGGAGGTAAAAAACAAAAACAAAACACAGGCTGCTACTGATGATGTCACAGGGGAGGTGATCTCAGCTAGTGTGAGATCTCACATAGACAATGCTCCTGTGAGTGAGGGTAGCTGATGACAAACACACCCATGATCTAAAACCTCCTACTAAGCTCAGAAGTAATGGCTGCCACCTGTATAACACTAGTTATGAAAAGAGAAGGGTGAAAAGCATACACTGAAATGCTCATAGGATTAAAGGAGTGTTTATTGATCTTTGTATGTGTCAGAGTGGTGCAACTAAATATTTTGAATAAAAAAAATGTTTGGTTTGGGTCCTCTTTAATGTTTCCGTTTAGTCCCATAGGACATTTACTTCTATTATTTAATGTGACCCTGCTGTAATACCAACAATTAGACTCAACAGTTAGGGTGCATACACCCATCCAATTTTAATTGGCCAATCACTGACCAATTATACCACCTCCATGTAGTATGAGAACACATCTACACAGTCTATTCTATTGAGCTGAACTCCCAATCAGATAAAACTCTTTGCAAGATGCTGTTGCAGTGCACATGCAAAAGATCAGTATCTGCAAAATGCATTCATAGTCTATGATATCTGCAGATCTCATACACACTTTGTTTAACGGACATTCATCTGCAGATCAGATCCACCAGGGTGGATCTTCAGATCTGCAGATGATTGCCTGAACTGCAGATGAATGTCCGTTAAACAAGGTGTGTATGAGATCTGCATATATCATGGACTATGAATGCATTTTACAGAAACTGATCATTTGCAGATACTGATCTTTTGCACGTGCACAGCATCTTACAAAGATTTCTATCTGATGGGGAGTTCAGCTCAATAGAATAGACTGCGTAGGTATGTGCTCTCATACTACATGGAGGAGGGTAAAATTGGTCTGTGATCTTTAATTTTCCAAAGACTTTTATCTGAAGTGTGCACTTAGCTGTATTAGTCTCCCTTACTTACCCTCCTTATCACTGCTTTTCTGTGTTTCAAATGGGTCTACTTCAAGCACCAGTGGGAAGACTTCTGGGCGGGTGTAAGTACAGGGATACAAATGTCATACCTGGCCTCTTCAACCATGCAGAGATTATTTCACAGGGACATGTCAGGCTTCATTTGAATCTGGTTGCATTTTGAGAACCTGCTAAGGGTCACTGAATTCCTATGTAGGTGTTAGTTACTTAATAAAAAGTTCTCGAGCTTTGGTAGCTATTAAAAAATCCTAACGGTCTCAGTTATTTTTATCTTCACCTACAGACCTGCTCAACCTGTAATCACAGGGTGGTGACCTTTCTTGCATTCATTTTGCATTCGCTTGAATTTTGTATAAATTGGTAGCAAGACAATTGTTTTTATTAACTGTATGTAGATTTATGTTTTCCATTATTTATACCCTCATTTAGTATTTAAAGAAGGTAAACCTTTGCTTTTCACTGTATTTGATTAATTATCCTCATTGTGAATCGTTATTCATCAGGAAAAGGAAGCATAGGCTACAAATGTTATTAATATGCACAGCCACTCCTTTTTTGGTCCGTGTTGCTTTCTTATGGCTACTGAGCATGTAAGTCATTAAGAAAGGCTGCTTCTGAAGTAGGCTGCATACGATATATACTACTAGGGGCCATACATATTATTCTAATAAAAGAGAAAGTATAGGATTGATTTAAAAAATAGAAACTTTTTCACTTTGCCTGTTTTAATACCCAGTCAGGTTTTCTTATTCTCCTTTGACTATTGTAGGCAAAGTACAAGTTTCTCTCTATGAAACTGGGTTTTAAGTTCCTTGTTGGTGCTTATCTTTGGAATGATTAATTGTGGTGCTAGATAGTCTTCAGGTTTCCAAATTTTAAATACTTCCAGCATGAAAATCACCTATAGAAATATATAACCTGGTTTCATCATACTTAAAGCGGAATATAACCCTGCATTTCAACTTTGCTCTAAAACATTATTTACAGTATATTATATGCAACCAGCATTTTTTTTTACTAGACCAGAATTGGAAGGATTACACAGGGCTTTAAAGTCCCTGGAGATTTTTGCAGACACATCCGAACTTGAGTTAGATACTTTTTGTTTACACAAATGTATCTAAGTGTTTATTGTGACTCATCTCTCTCACTGAGAAGGAGTTGGCAGACAGCCAAAGAGTGTGTAACATTTCTAAATATATACATATAACTAAATAGAATGTAACTATCTGAGCGTCTGCACGGAACTTAAAACCTCTGTGTTTAACCCTTCCAATGCTGGTCTAGTAAAACAAAAAATGCTTTTTGCATATAATATGCTGTAAATAATGTTTTAGAGCAAAGTTGAAATGCAGGGTTATATTCCGCTTTAATTTCATGGTGCATTCACCTCCACAATTATAAGTTGGTAAAAGGTCTACTTTAAAGGGGAACTGAAGAGAGAGGTATATGGAGGCTGTCATGTTTATTTCCTTTTAGACAATACCAGTTGCCTGGCAGCCCTGCTGATCCTCTGCCTCTAATACTATTAGCCATAGCCCCTGAACAAGCATGCAGCAGATCAGGTGTTTCAGTGGTTCAGACTTATGTCTGATCTGACAAGACTAGCTGCATGCTTGTTTCTGGTTTTAATCAGATACTACTGCAGAGAAATAGACCAGCAGGGCTGCCAGGCAACTGGTATTGATTATAAGGAAATAAACAGGACAGCCTCCATATACCTCTCTCTTCAGTTCCCCTTTAATGAAACATCAGGAGTTAACATGTTTACAGATGAGCATCAGCACAGCAAGTGCCTAATTTCTCCATGGTGTCTACATTTCTCTTTTTACAAAAATATTTTTTTAAAGCAAACTAATTCATATACAGAGTGCTTACATATAATGGCTTTTAAAGGGACCCCGAGGTGAGAGACATATGGAGGTTGACATATTTATTTCATTTTAAATAATGCACATTGCCCGGGAGACCTGCTAATCATCTGCCTCCTACTTTTTTAGCTATAAACCCCGAACAAGCATGCAGATCTGATGTTTCTGACAAGATTAGATGCATGCTGGTCCCAGGTGTGCGATTCAGACACTACTGTTTAAAAAGATCAGCAGGACTGCCAGGCAACTGGTACTGTTTAAAAGGAAATAACCTCCGGTTCCTTCCTTCCCCAGTGACCAGGCTATTTTTTGCAACTCGGTGCTCATAGCTCGCTGCAGAGCCATACAAATTAGCACAAAAATGAATCCCCCCACCCCCTTTTGTTGGGCTCAGATAGCTGCTGTGATGTTTGTATATTTTTCTATCTATTTTTTTCTGTTTTATTTTTAAATAAATCTGTTTATTTTTTACTTTTTCCCTCCCTTCCTCCCTCCCCCAGCCAGCCAATCAGGGCGATCCTCTCTCATAGTCATCAGCCTATGAGAGGGGATCGCGATCTGAGCCTCTCTAAGGGACAGCCAAGGGACACGGCTGTGCCCAGACAGCGCTGCAATGCTGTACAATGTAAATAGATTGCAGTGCTGTACAATGTAAATACAGGTTGTCCCCGGTTTACAGACGCCAGACTTACAAACAACTCGCCAATACGAACGTCCCGATCCCATCGTGATAATGTCATTTCCGTGGGGGAAGTTTGAAGAAGCGGTTTCAAATGTCCCGACGTAAGAACGGATTCAAGTTGAGAACAAATCTACAGTCCCTATCTCGTTCTTTAACCAGGGACTACCTGGTAGTTGGTGGTTTCGCCGTCTAACAGTCTGCTTGTGGCAATCGCTGAGCTCCGTCACTCAATCGGGGATGCGCGCATATCAGCGGGGGCAATGCCCGCCCTCCGCTCTTGACACCTTTTGCCTTTACGTGCTCCTGGGGCTGCCACCTTCCTGACACCTATTGGCGTTAGGCAGTTGGGAATGGGTTAAAGGATCACTATCGTGAAAAAAGTAGGCAGTTAAAATCTGTCAGACCATCTCTTCATGGGGGATTCTCAGGATTTTCTTTGTTTTCAAAAGCTTTTCCTGATCAGCAGTTGCAAAGTCTAACTGACAAAATAGTGTGCAAGTGAGTAGGGAGGCTGGCTGATGTCTTACTATTTTGGCAGTTAACCCCCTGGCGGTATAAAAAATTCCGCCAGTAGGGAGCGCAGCAGTTTAAAAAAAAAAAAATTTCTTATATCATGTAGCGAGCCCAGGGCTCGCTACATGATAGCCGCTGCTCAGCAGCATCCCCCGCCCGCTTCGATCGCCTTCAGCGATCTCCGATCAGGAAATCCCGTTCAAAGAACGGGATTTCCTGGAGGGCTTCCCCTGTCGCCATGGCGACGGGGCGGGATGACGTCGCCGACGTCGGGGCGTCATTGGGAGTCCCGAACCACCCTTCAGCGCTGCCTGCCACTGATTGGCCAGGCAGCGCACGGGGTCTGGGGGGGGCGCACGGCGCGACGGATAGCGGCGATCGAGCGCGGGTCGGCGCAGCAAAAAAAAAATTAAACAAATCGGAGAAAACCTCCTGCGCGGCTTACCCCGAACTAAGTTCGGGGTTACCGCCAAGGAGGTTAAACTGCTGTTCAGGAATTGATGTTGAAAACAAAGAAAACCCTGAGAAGCATGAAGAGATGGTCTGGCCCAATACCTGACGGTTCTGTCAGATTTTAACTGACTACTTTTTTTGCGATAGTGGTCCTTTAACTAGTTCTTTTCAATCCAGCCAACATTTTGTTACTAAGCCAATAGATAGTTAATTTATCTAAGTTGCCAGCAAGTGGTAGATTTCGTTTTAGTTCACTTTATCTGATTCCAAATTGCTTAAAATTTCATTTCACATTTTAAGGGCATATTTCTTATTGGCCATAAAATTAGCTTTGGGTTTGTTCGCTGGCATTCACAGCTCTTCTTTAGGCAATATTCAGTCCTTTCATAAAAGACCACCCTGCATAATCTGCTAGTTGCATTACACTGCCCAGTTCTGTGTTATTTCCATCATTTGATGCACAGTGAGCATTTAGGCAGTCCCTATCCACCTCAAAACATCAAAGAGTGGCCAGAGAAACCGTGTCCAGCCAATGAATAGAGCTTCCATCAGCTGTATAGTCAGGTCATATGTCATGTCCCTGGGGATGTAAGTAGCAGATCAAAAGAAAAAACAAAAAAACTGAAACAGTGATAATGTTCAACGAACCTCTTATGTCCACAGACTAAAAAAAAAAGAAAAAAAAATGTAATTATTATTTTTTTTCTGAATTTAATCTGGTCTACAGTAAGGTCCCACTACTCAAAAATATATTTATTATGATGTAAATGCTTGGAAATAAATGATTGTGTCTTTGGAACAATCAAACACACACAAAAAAACTAGAAAGAAAATCAATCAATGTATACATATTAATGGCTGTAAATCAGCAAAAATAGATAAAACATTACAAACTTTATTGACAAGAATATTGACGTGACCCTGCTGTGAGAGAGTTATGGAGGTTGTCATATTAATTTATTTTTTAATAGTCCCAGTTGTCTGGAAGTCCTGCCGATATTTTGACTCTAGCACAGTCTAGATCACACACCTGAAACAAACATGTGGATCCATGGCCTAATGTATTAAATGTAGAGAATCAACAGAGAAGCCAGGTGATTGGCATTTTTTTAATTAGTTTTATATGTAAGAAAAAAAAAGGAAGGACCCGCACAATACCAAATACAAAACTTGTTTATTAATGGACATATCCAAAACTGTAACAGCAGTAACACAAGACCATGTGAACTAGACTGAATCAATACAATAGGTATGGTATGTGTTATGCTGGACATACACGGCTTGTTTTTGAGCCATTAAGATGGCTCGATAGATAATTTCTGACATGTCCGATCTCCCGCTCGATCGTTTCGCCGCTTGATTCAAGATAGCAGTGAATGGAAAAAGATAAGAAAAACGAGCGGAAGAGAATGGATTGCGGAATTGAGCGGCAAAATGATCGAACAGGAGCATCGAGTGCCAAAAACGAGCAGTGTATGCCCTGCATTACAGTACAGCTGAATATAACAAAGGATGATAGGTAGTGGGTGTGTTTTGCCTCCTTAAACATGCACAGTGCAAAGCAAATCTGGAGAAGGGCTTTGCTTAAATAATGTGATTTTTGAAATCGTGAGCTGATGATTCCGCATTGGTTGACTATATGTAGAGAATGAATACTAATAGTCCATGTACAATCAGTAAGAAAACAGAAAAACAGTTGATAGCCTTCCACGTGGATGATGAGCTCACCACAAAGAGGAATGACAGCCAACAATTTTGTATTTCTGTCATAAGCAAGGCCATCAAAGTTCTTTTTTTAGAATTACTTTGAAAAGTCACTAAAGCTAAAGCCTCTGACGAAGCAGCCACTAGGCCCAGAATGCATGCCAGTATTTTACACTCCCGTTACCAAAAGAATTAGAACATTGTGTAAAATGTAAATAACAACAAAATATGATTATTTGAAAATCAGTAAAACTTTATATTTTTGAAATTTTTTTGCCAGCAACACATTTAAAAAAAAGTTGTGATGAACAAAAAGCAAGTTGTGCAATGCTTAAAGGAGAACTGTAGAAAGAGGTGTATGGAGGCTGCCATATTTATTTCCATTTAAGCTATACCAGTTACCTGGCTATCCTGCTGATCCTCTGCCTCTAATACTTTCAGCCATAGCTCCTGAACAAGCCTGCAGCAGATCAGGTTTTTCTGACAATCTTGACAGATATGACAAGCTTAGCTGCATGCTTGTTTCTGGTGTGATTCAGCCACTACTTCAGCTAAATAGATCAGCAGGGCTGCCGGGCCACTGGTATTACTTAAAAGGAAATAAATATGGCAGCCTCCATATAACTCTCAGTACAGTTCGGTCCTAAGGCTCGGTCCTAATGAGCCTTCCCTCTCCTCTCCCGGTGCCCTCGGTGCTGCGCTGGCTCTCCCGTTCGCGTCCGCCGCCGCAGGGACTTCGGAGGTCTTCGGGAGCACTCGGGCTTCCGAAGACGGGCCGCTCCATACTACGTACGCGCGAGTGCGTCATAGAGGGCGCTCGCGCATGCGTAGTATGGAGCGGCCGCGTCATCAGGAGCCCGAGTGCTCCCGAAGGCTTCCGAAAGCTCCCGAAGGCATGCGGAAGTGGCAGTATTTGACCGAACTGGTCGAATACTGCCACGGGGGATCCTGCGCGGGACCGGGCACCGGGAGAGGAGGGGGAAGGCTTATTAGGACCGAGCCTTCCCTCTCCTTAGGTAAGTATCTGACTTTTTCTTTTTGAATCTGGTAAACATTCACTTTAAAGAATGTACAGCTATTTAGGTTAACTCTCAAAAAGTCATTGATTATGAAGAGAGCATGAAAGAGAGGCTAAGTCTCTCAGAAGTAAAGATGGTAAACACTACACTGTGAAATAGTGCAACAATTTAAGAATAAAGAACTCCAGTGTTTATAGTCCATAATATAATTAAAAGAATCAGAGAATCTGGAGAAATCTCTTTTTATACAATTCTGTTGTGGAAATCATGATAAGCTCAGAAACCCTTCTGAAAACTATTGTCTGTGAATATAGTTTGCCGTTGCATCCACAAATGCAAGTTAAATCTCTCACATGCTAGGAAAAACAATATATAAACATGATCCAGAAACTCTGCCATCTTTTCTAGGTCCAAGCTCATTTGGAATGGATGGAAATGAAAGTAAAACTGAAGGGGAAAAAAGTGATCCTTGGGGCTACTTACCTCGGGAGGGGGAAGCCTCAGAATCCTAATGAGGCTTCCATGTCCTCTACAGTGACACACAATAATATTTAAACAGAAAATGTCTACATTTGAGAAGTAGAGAGTGTGCACTCCAATTACCCAAGGACAAAACGGTTTAGTAAAATATCATATATATTCATATAAATTGACAAATATTTATATAAAAGTGCGTTCTGTGGCTACGTTGCAACGTATCACCCACACACATCCAACCATTGATCTAGATCTCAATCGCTCTACTGCATTAACCCACAGAGGCTGAATTGTACCAGCAATTGATCCTCCAAGAGCATCGTATGCATATTAGTGAGATGGTAAAGCAAAGTAGTTAGCTGTAATGATCCAAAGAATGGCATGCATATAGCTGTAAATGCAGCCTGAGTAAAGGTACTCATACACTACGTCGATTTTCCTGTTTATACACAGCACATTCAATCACTGTTATCAAATCTGCTGTGAAATTGTTAACACAAATGTTGGCCGATCAACCAATTTCCATTCGAAATCGATCGATTTAGTCAAACTGTCCAGGCAGAAAATTTAGTTTGATTGCTGGCGGGTTGGGAGGGCATTGTTAGCGGCGTTCGATTCAGCAACGACCGACACAGCAATAATCTCACATGTCTGCCGGCGTGAGTCCACGGTCCGTGCTGGCTGGCCTCCTCTTCACTTCCTTTCCCATCCTGTGAGAAGACGAAGTTCAAACAGTAGTGCATGGACCCGGGGACTTGTGCCGGCAGAAAGGTAATATTATTGCTGCTGGCCGTGGGCGCAAGAAAGGAGGAAAGCCTGGGGGCAGCGAGGCAGGCGCCAGTGGCAGCTCCACAGGTTGTGAATCGATTTAATGCTGAAATCGATTCAAAATCCGGGTGCAATATATGGGCAGCCTATAGCTCCCTCTCTGATCAGATTCCATCAGAGAGGCATCTATCTGTTGGTCGATCTGGTGGGAATCGACCAGTGTATGGCACTTAAGCAGAGTGAATCCAGTAATTACCAGATCAGCCAGTTCAAAGGCAAATGGTAGAGCAGTGTAAACAAGAAAGACAATCCTGTTCCAGGCAGCAAGGAGCCAGGCATGAAAGGCAGAAGCAGACAAGCTCAGCAGACATTGACTAGAGTGCACAATGTATTAGCATATGTCAGACTCGTATGATATCAGTCCGATCCTGATGTGCGACCAAAAATCCATCTGTCAGCTAGCAATTGTCTCCAGATTAAAGTCAGCTAGTCATGGTATGTGAGAGGCTGGAAAGCATTGGTCCACCATGCGGTGTCAGGATGAGTTCTGAAATGCTTGAGCCTGGGCTTTCGCTGAAATCAGCAAAGGGGAAAAAGCAAAGGGTAGGTCTCTTACCCGTTAAGAGTTGTCTGGAGTATGCAGGCAGATTGCTATGAGCTGGATGGGTGATGGCAGGTGAACAGGCACAGGTCAACAGCACGCTGTTAGAGGAGCCACACGGGTAACACTCACCATGTTTCACCGGCCACTGCCGGCTTTCTCAAGGGAGCAAAGTCAGTGCCCACAATAATATTTACATTGAGCGGGGTGCACATGCGCAATAGCGGCTTCCCGCTCAGGCTCTGATGGATATACAGTATAAGAGCCTGATCAGGTCCACTCTACCATGCAGGCGTAAACCATCTGCACCGTTGAGCCCATCATCAAGCCACAACTGTGCCTGCATGCACTGGCGAAAAGCAATAACAAGGGAATTTTTGGGGGAGCCAGCAACCCTCCAGTAAGGAGGAAGAGAAAGGCCTCTTTTGGATCCAGAGGTTCCCCCTCCCGAGGTAAATACCCTCTAGAGGCACTTTTTTCCCTTCAGTTACACTCAAAGCCTGTTATCACTGCAGAATTCATAAGGCAGCATTAGTAATTTAATGATAGTGCAGATGGCATGGGTACCTTAAACACCTTTAGGGCCCTTTTCCACCTGCAGTCGCTAGCGTTCACGCTGAACGCTAGCGATTGCTGAATCGCAAAACCGGCGATTCCCCGACGTTTTGCGGCCGCGATTTTGCTATGCTATGCACTGCATAGCAAAATCGCGGCAAATAACGCTCCGCCGCGCGTTCGCGTTCCTGACAAAAACGAATCGTGGTAGTGGAAATGACCTACCGCGATTCCTATGTTAAAAAGCAAACCATAGCGATTGTAAAATCGCTAGCGGTTTGCGTTTTTGCGATTCAGCCAGCGCTGGTGGAAAAGGGCCCTGAATGCTGAACAATGTCTACAAGTTTTAGATCAACATATGCTGCTATTCAGGTGATGCGTTTTTTCAGAAAAGAGCTTTCTTCTTTCAACATAAGATTGCCAAACCAGTCTGCACATATTACATCTGCAAGGCACCATGCTCAAAGAGTTTGGTTGCGTAACTGCTTTGTGTCACTTTCTGTGTGTCTTTCACTATGTAATATACCAAGCTGATTTGCATAATATCTTATCAAAGAGCATATACAGATTATCTGTTGGCTACAAGTAGGCCTCACACTTGTTTTCAAAGCACTGTGTTTACTATACATAAGTTTGTAACATTTTTATCTTTCTCGTTTTTTTTCCCTTTGCTTAACACATCAGGTTTATTGAGAGAAAAACTCAAGTCAAGCCAAAGTAACAAATTGCATGGTGCACAAGCAGATCAGTCATACAATAAGGCAATGGTGTTACAGAACAGAGAAAGTATAAACAAATTTGACATTTTGTGCCAAGAGATCAATAGTCAAAACAAGTATCACATAAAACGTCTGATGTGTTGAGAGAATGCCAAGGAATATAGGTAAATAAAAGAAAATGCAATTTAACAAAATAACCCCCTACGAAAACCCGCCTGTCCCCAGGTGCACTTTCTGGGAAGTAGCGGAAAAACTAAAAAGAAGAAAGAAAAAAAAAGAAAACTCAACGCCACACCACAAATAGTAACCTTAAAGGGACTCCGAGCAGTGCAGAAACTATGGAAAGATGCATATCATTTTAAAGCTCTCTTTTTCCCCTTTTTACAATGATATATAAACCGCCGCCCTATGCCTTTTAGTTTTCGCTATTTTCGCTATTGAAATTGCAGCGGCCGCGATTTCAATCGCGTAAATAGAGAAAACTAAAAGGCGTAGGGCGACGATTTAAGTGTCGCCAGAAAGAGGAGAAAGAGAGCTTTAAAATGATATCCATCTTTCCATAGTTACTTGTATTACACAGGACGACACTTTCCCCAGTGTCAGCAGCTCCATTCAGCAGAAAAAGTCGCCCTGTGTAATACAATGTAACTATGGAAAGATGGATATCCTTTTAAAGCTCTCTTTCTCCTCTTTCTGGCGACACCTAAATCGTCACCCTACGCCTTTTAGTTTTCTCTATTTTCGCGATTGAAATCGCGGCCGCGGCAATTTCAATAGCCGGTTTATATATCATTGGAAAGAGGAGAAAGAGAGCTTTAAAATAATATGCATCTTTCCATAGTTTCTGCACTGTTAGGAGTCCCTTTAAAAAAGACCACATATCTTTATGTTTTTGCTAACGTTCAGACATATTTATATGTAGAATTTAGCCGAGACAGATCCACCATAAGCGCTATTTTCCCCTTTCTAACTTTTTTTTTATAACTAATGTTTAAGGTGTGGATTCTAAATGTAGATCAGATTACATTGGTGTAGGCGTATTTCTTTTGGGTCTTCTTTTTTAGCCTCTAATAAAAGAAGTTTCCCAGGGTTTGTCTGACATAAATTGGCTCTGGATCTTAACAAATTATTCTACTCCAGATATTTAGTGAGTTATTTTTCAAGCAGAAAAGGAAATTATGTTCTTAAATAAAATAGTTTCATTGCACAATTCTGCAGACTTGTTCTGGGCTTATCTGCAATGGTGCTTTAAAATGTATGAAATCTATTGAGTTTTTACTATTTCTGCATAAGTACGTTTAATTATTTTACCTTTTCAGGCCAAAAACTAAGTAATAAAAACCCAGTTAAATAAATGAGTCAGAAATATTCTACTTGTACATTGAAATGTTTCAAATTTACATATTGGTATGTAGTAAAATTATGTGAAGCTCTGGGGTTACGAGTTCATACATATTCCATAGCCTTATCTTGGCCAATTTAATTCATTGTAGTTTTGTAACCAAATGAACATTTTAAAACAGCCTTCAGGTTCACTGAGCACTTCATTAATAGCACTAATACAAATTTTGGGTATTACATCCCTTTGTCCACAGAACAGCTTCAGTTCTTCATGGACTTAAGAATAAATTGGAAACATTCCTTTGAGATGCCGTCCACTCACTCTGCGTATCTGTCAGCTGCACAGTTATGCTACCAATCTCCCATTATACCACATCCTAAACCAGCCTGGACTTTTGACAGGATTGAGCAACAACAAACATTTATGAAGACCAGATTTAAGCCTTGTACACACAGGGGGCTTGATTCACAAACCATGATAACTTAAGTATCACACCTTTATCAATGATATCACACCTTATCAAAGATATCACACCTTATTAAAGTTAATGCGCCTCATCAGAGTAGCATAGCGAGCGCTACAAACTTATGTCTGCTAATTGGCAATGTCACTCGTTCTGCCCAGAGCCCCTGCGGGTTCGTAGCGCTCGCTATGCTACTCTGATAAGGCGTGTTAAATTTGATAAGGTGTAACATCTTTGATAAGGTGTGATATCTTTGATAAGTTGTGATATCGTTAATAAGGTGTGATATTTGAGTTATCACGGTTTAGTGAATCAAGCCCAGTAGATGAAACTTGGCCAAGGTGGCCGTTGATAGGTGCTTCTGCCGGGAACCTAGTGAGTACACAGTGCCTCCAGAACCAAGAAATGAAGGCCTAGATTCCACACCACTGATCATGTATTAAGTATTTTTTGAGCCATAATAATAGAAAAATAAAAACACTAACAACAATGCAGTGGCAAAATGGTAATCAGTGGCCAATAGGCCCTCTCATCTGTTTTATAACAGCAGGGTCACATGGCTCTTTCTTTGTGCATGCACCCTGGAGGTCACAGGCCATGTATTTAAATCTTGCAAGATCTAGACCATTGGCTTCACACATGAACATTAGCAATTTTCCCACACTAATACTTGTATGCATGCACAAAGCATGCACACTCAGTTTTCACCAAACATATTTAGGTTCAGATTTAACAAAAGGAGCTCTGCAGCTTTGTGCTTGTCCTTGCCTGTGATAGTAACTTTTTAGTTGTCTGATTTCCCTTTGTGACCCAGCAAGTTGTTTAACCTTTGTTGATGTTCATCTCCCTTTACCCTTGGCTAGTATTACTGATTGTGTGCATTTGCTACCTGCCCTGAACTAAACTTGTATATCTGACTACATCTTTCAGCTGCCTCCCCTGACCTTGACTAGCTTAACAGCCATACTTCCTCCAGACGCCATTCTGCTCTCCTGTTTTCTGGTAGTTTCTGTAAACCTCTATTCTTTCAGTCTCTATTGGGGCAATTCCAGGGTCTGTGAGCTGGTGGATATTAGGCAGCAAAGCAGGTTGTTGCCCACTAGGAGTAACCTCCCGACATCCTTTGCGTGGGTGTTCTGATAAAGAAACAGATTTCATGCTCCAGGAGAGTCTGCTTCTACCACTGTTGCCAGGGTCAACAGGTTTGCCTTAGAGAAAAGTGCTAACAGTCCTGTTATATCTGGCAACCAAGATGTTACCAGCTACTTTAAAGAGACGAGAGATGAGACGAGTTAAAGTATAGCTCTGATACTTACCCAGGGCTTCCTCCTGCCCCATAAACATGTCTAAGTCCCATGCTGTCCACCCCCGGTCTGCCGTTCAGCCGCGGTGAGTTTCGTTATCAGCCTCAGTGATGCCAGTTCGGGTCTACTGTGCATGCGCGGGAGGTCTGCATGCGTAGTAGACCCTGACTGACATCGACTGAGGCTGGTAACAGAGCTACCTGCGGCTGAATGGCAGACCGCGGGAGGACAGTGTGGGACTTGGATGTGCTTATGGGGCTGGAGGAAGCCCCGGGTAAGTATCAGAGCTATACTTTAACTCGTCTCTGAGTCTCTTTAAGTACTGTAAGTTGTGAGTTTTGAGATATACGCCCCAATTAGATTGCTAGCTGAGTAATCTGAAAACCAAAGAAAATGTCATTCATCAGACCAGGCCACATTTTTCCACTGCTTGATCAAACAGTCCAAATGCTTATGCCCATTTTGCCTGATATTAAGCAGGGGTTACATAATACCATCCGTGTGAGCATCATGCTATTTCCATTTAAACTATTACAGCAGTTAATGCTTGAAAAGACTTTCATTGTAGGAATGAGAGAAGGCGGCTTTGTCCATATGGCAATCTATTGTAATCAAACTACCAGAAGGCAGGGAAGCCACATTTTAGCTCCAGTTCAGCGAATACCAAAGGACGTTAAATTATACACGGAATGTCTTCACTGAAGGCAAAATTCTGTAATCTGTAGATAAAACTAATACAAGTCTTTGTGACGCTAACAAATATATATTTTTGGAAAAAAGCATACTTCATAGATTAATGTAATGTAAAATATATTATATATGGTGTGTGTGTGTATATATATATATATATATATATATATATATATATATATACGCACGCACGCACGCACGCACACACACACACACACACACACACACACACACACACACACACACACACACACACACACACATAGCATATGCAACAACATTTATTTTGCATAAACTGTAAGTGAAAAGTTTTATGGGTATGTAATGTTGTTTACTTTTGCTTTGTTTTGCCAATCATTCCTAAATATTTAATTCTGGGTTTATAAACCGCAAACCTCTGCAGGATGAGCAGCACAGGTTGGGTTGGCATATATACTAGTCCAATTCCCAAAAAGTTGCAACATAGTGTAAAATGTTTACAAAGTCAGAATATTATGATTTGCAAACCATGTTTTAAACCCTCTGTTTGATAAAAAATTGTATAAAGGCAACATATCAAATGCTGAAAAAAATATGTGGAAATACGTGCACATCTTCATTTTGATGCTAGAACACATTTTAAAGAAGTTGGGTCAGGGCAAGAGAAGACTGATAAAGCTGTGTAACGCTAAAAATGTGGTCAAGAATCTCACAGCTAACTAAGTTGAATTGAAAAGGGCGAGTAACATGATTGGGTATTAAAAAAAAAGCATCCTGAAGAGTCTAATGCTGGGCATACACGGTTCATTTTTTCCACTTGATTCTCCGCTCGATCAATTTTGCTGCTCAATTCTCCGCTCGATTCTCTTATCTTTCGCTCGTTTTTCTTATCTTTTTCTATTCACTTCTATCAGGAATCGAGCGGCAAAACGATCAAACGGGAGATTGGACATGTCGGAAATTATCTATCTAACCATCTATTCACCTCAAAAACGAACCGTGTATTCCCAGCATTAAAGGGAAGGTTCAGGGACATTTGGTAAAAAATAAAAATCCGAATCCACTTACCTGGGGCTTCCTCCAGCCCGTGGCAGGCAGGAGGTGCCCTCGGCGCCGCTCCGCAGGCTCCCGGTGGTCTCCGGTGGCCGACCCGACCTGGCCAGGCCGGCGGCCAGGTCGGACCTCTTCTGCGCTCCATTGTGCGTTCCACGCCGGCACGCTGACGTCATCGGACGTCCTCCGGGCTGTACTGCGCAGGCTCAGTAGTTCTGAGCCTGCGCAGTACAGCCCGGAGGACGTCCGATGACGTCAGCGCGCCGGCGTGGAACGCACAATGGAGCGCAGAAGAGGCCCGACCTGGCCGCCGGCCTGGCCAGGTCGGGTCGGCCAACGGAGACCACCGGGAGCCTGCGGAGCGGCGCCGAGGGCACCTCCTGCCTGCCACGGGCTGGAGGAAGCCCCAGGTAAGTGGATTCGGATTTTTATTTTTTACCAACTGTCCCTGAACCTTCCCTTTAAGCCTGGGGCCTGGGACACACATTTAATTATAATTAGCCAATGATTGGCCAATTTTACAATCTGTTCATAGTATTTAAAGTCTGTTAACCCTCATACTCCATAAAGGTTGTAAAATTGGCTAATTGTTGGCCAATCAAAATTGACTGTGCATACCGGGCTTAAGTGACTCAGAATTCAAGGCTGTTTTTATTTTTCGAAGAGTCGGTGGACAAAGCTAGCTGTGGCTACTTGGTCTGTGAATATACTGTGTGTGTATATATATATATATATATATATATATATATATATATATATATATATCATATTTTTCGAAATATAGGACACTCCGGAATATAATACACACCTAGGTTTAGAGGCCAAACATCAGGAAACCAAATAAATAAATAAAACTACACCTAGGTGTGTCTATAATGCAGGGGTGTCTTATGGACTTTTTACCCCCCAAAACCTGTCTCTAACCTACTCTATCTGCACTACACTGCCCAGCTACACTACACTTAAACCTGTTGCCCCTACCAACTAAATGGCAATGCACTACACTAAACTCCACTACACTACACTGCAGTTAACTAAACTACACTGCAATAAACTACACTACAATTAACTAAATTAAACTTCGCTACACTACACTACACTGCAGTACACGTTCATACTTTACCTGCTCCTGCCACCTTGATACTCCCCCCTGGCTCTGGGTCTTGCATCTTCCGTGATCCTCTCCAGTATGCCTTCCCCTCTTCTCCTGGCAGTGCACTCTTCAGTAGCAGCGGTAGGTAGGAACACCGGCCACCTACTGCTGATTAGAACAGCCGGGTCCTCTATACCAATGCTTCCATACACGCTGTCTCTGTACACTAGCCGCGCACATGCGCCGGGGGTCATACATGATGGCCGGTGTCCCTGCCTACTGCTGCCACTGAAGAGGAGTGTGCTGCCAGTAGAGGAGGATGGGAGAAGGCATGCTGGAGAGGATCCCGGAAGATGCAAGACCCAGAGCCAGTGGGAGAGGATTGCAGCAATAGGAGCAGGTAAAGTGTGGCGATAGCTTCCCTGCACACTCTGCATTCATTTTTCTGTATCTTTGAAATATGAAATTTTGGGGGGAAAAACGTGCGTCTTATATTATGAAAAATATGGTAATATTATATATATATATATATATATATATATATATATATATATATATATATATATATATTACAAAACAGTGTTTTATTTTTTTACATTTTTACTGTGGTGCCCCTTTTAGACTTTAGCATAAGCCACCTATTTATGGCTGTGCATATGCACCATTTTTATTATGCAGAAAAGCACAAGCAAATGTGTGTGTATATGTACTGTATATACTGTAGATACTGTAGATAGATAGATTAGAATCTCATAATGGTAAACTCTGATATAGTAAACCTCTAAACCATGAAGATTCATAAACCGGATTTTCCTTCAAGGGGGCCATCCCATATTGGCAGGCATTGGATCCTTGGAGGAACGTCTTGGTGAAAGGGTAGATTCCCATCTACAGCCATTAGTGTTACGTTTACCCAGGTTTTTACAGGATACTAAACAATTGGCGAGTTTACAGGAAGTGAAATGGACTAGGGACTATACCTGGGTTACTTTTGATGTAGCATCGCTCTTTTCATCAATACCACATGACAAGTCATTGGAGGCCTCCACTTATCATTTGGACCGGTGTTCTTCCTATTCTCCTCTGTTAAACTCCTTTCTAGTCTTGACTGTTGATTTTCTTTTGAAGCACAATTACTTTATGTTTAGTGGCAGATTTTAACTCCAAGGGTGTGGAGCTTCGATGGGAGCCAAGTTCTCCCCATCCCTGGTGAATTTGTACATGGGTTGGTAGAGTAGCGCCACATCCTTGGGGATGTGAATCCGTATTTCTCCCGTATTTTTCAGTACGGAAGCTATACAGACCATCTGCTCATGGTTTGGAGGGGACCCACAGAGGATCTCAGCATTTTCCCTTCATTTATGAATTGAAATGACCTGAATCTGGGCTTTACCATGAATGGTGGCACAAAGGAGATTGACTATTTGGATGTGACTCTCACAGGCATAGTTGAGACTGGTTGTATAGACACATGTACTTTTAGAAAGCCATGTGCCGGTAACTCAGTTCTGGTAGCCTCCAGTTGTCACCCAACCCATACGATTAAAGCTATCCCAATGGGTGAGATGATTAGAGCTAAACATAATTGCTCTTGTCTTGCTCATCTTAACACTGAGCTACGACTGGTAGAAAGCAAACTCAGCGAGAGAGGTTATAGGAGGTGGCAACTACGATGGCACGTGACATTGTGCAACATAGAGAAAGATCTAATCTCTTACAGGATTCTGTAAGACACGAGTCAGCAGCTGCGGCGAACAGCACCGCCGCCGCAGCTGCCTCCATGCGGCCACCCGTCCGTCCGGCGTCTAGGACGCCGAGGACGGAACGTTCTCTCGGGCAGGGAGTCGCCTTAGCGCGCGGGCGCGCGCAGAGACGGGACCTTTATGCGGGGAGGAAGCCTGTCAGCTGACCTACGGGTCAGCTGACATCAGAGGAGTCCCACGGCGCCCAGGATTGGCTGATGGAAGGGGGGCGTGCCAGTGGGGTCTCCTCTGCTTCTTAAGCCTCCGGGCTTCATTCACTTATCGTCTGTTGTCGTGAATACTTGCGTGTTAACGCTCAGACCTTAGACTAGATCCCTGGTGTTGATGCTAAGTATTTCACACCTAGTCTAGGATATTGCTACTTGCTATTGTTAAGTGTTAGACTAGTTCCCATGTGTTGATGCCAAGGACTTCACACCTAGACTAGGATATTGCTTACTGTATTCATCTCCTGTGTATGACTCTTAGCTATTTACTCTGACTCTGATCCTGCTTTCTGATCCTGTACTTTTGCCTATCTGCCTACCTGTTGCTGAACCTCTACCTGATTACCGATTACTCTCCTGTCTCACGATTCTGTATTGATACTTACCTCTCTGTTGCCGAAACTTGCCTGCCTGACCATTCTACTCACCAGTGGGCCCTCACCACTGGTGAGGTGCTAGCTACGCCAGCTCCTCTGGTGAAACAGTTCTGCTAGGCTGTAGTACAGCCTTAATTACCTGCCCCTTAGGTAATCTGTCATTTGTAGTTTATTGTGTCTCTTAGGCTGCAGTACAGTCTGACTCACCCACTACTAGGGTGATCACTAGGTTGCAGTACAGTCTGACTCACCCACTCCTAGGGTGATCACTAGGCTGCAGTACAGTCTGAGTCACCCACCCTTCGGGTGTTCTCTTGCCTGCAGTACATTCTGAATCACCCGCTTCTCGGGAGATTCAGCCTCTTTCAGTATTGTTTCTCCAGCTTGCTGGAGCTTGTACTTTAGTGCACGCTCAGTGTACTGAAAGTACCTCACCAGCCCCTCTGGTGATGTCTCATTCACTATTAAAGTTACGGTTGCACCAAATCACTACACACTCAGCTCTACACTATACTAGTATTATTGGTGATTCTGCAGTCACCCATAATCAGGTATAGCGTCTGTATTATTGGTGATTCTGCAGATCACCATATAATCAGACATCTGAGCTACGACACAAGACCGTTACAGATTCCTCCAAGAGGGTCCGGGACCCTAAAAAGGTTACTTTTGTAACCACTTACAGTCTAGAGTTCGACAAAGTGACTTCTGCCATCAAAAAATGTCTGCCAATTTTGTCCATAGACCCGAAATTGGATCTGAATCTCAAATATGGGTGCTGCTTTTCCTCATGGAGGAGTAGCAGTAGTAGAATTTTGTCACCTAGTCTATATAATCCGGCCTCGAATTTGCGCAATAGAACATGGCTGTCCACAGCTGTCCTTTCCAATTTCGGGATTTGTGAATTGCGCTGCCACCAACATTATTTATGCCATTTCATGTCATTTATGTTCTGTGCAGTACGTGTGTTGGGTGGGATTTCAAGGAATAGAGTAGTTTAAGTGATCAATCTCGGGGGTGGGGGGTTACAATCAGAGGAACATTTTATAACGTGAAACATTTTGGTTCTGGCAACTCGGGACTTGGATTTGCGAGGGTCTAAATTCAAGGTGGGATGTTAGTCTTTTCTATGGCCCAAATGGTAATTAATTTGTTTTTTCTCTGCTTTTGTTCCCCCCCCCCCCCCCCCCTTCTGTGGATTCTGTGTAAAACCTTGACAGCTCTGTTCTTACAGACTGTTTGCTTGTTCTTAACCTCCTGAGTGTTACGCCGCTCAGGAGGGTTTGCAGCCGAGAGTCCCTCAGTATAATTTTTAGAGATTGCATAGCAGTAATAGCTTCAGCTAGCACTAGGCTAGCTAGCAGTGGTGGCCGGCATCCCCCCATTACTTTTAATCCCCCCAATCGCCCGCTTAATACATTACCCAGCCTGGATCCAGGGATCGGCACAGCCTCCCTGGAAAGCTCCGATCTTCTCTATGGGCAGGATTAAACATGACGTCATGCTCAGACCCGATCTTCCCCATAGAGAGGACCGGAGATGTGCAGGGAGGCTGCGTGATCGATGGATCCGGGGGGGCTAATGTATTTAGCGGGCGATCGGGGGGATCAAAAGTAATCGGGGGATGCCGGCCACCACTGCTAGCTAGCCTAGTGCTAGCTGAAGCTATTACAGCTATACAATCTCTAAAAATTATACTGGGAGACTCCTGGGGAGAGCCGGCGGTATGCCCGACACAGTGTCGGGCATACCGCTAAGGAGGTTAATGTAGCACTATCTGTACATTTACCACTTGTGTAGTATGTCTTCAAGAATTTTCTTACCTTCATACCTGGTTGTAAGGACCACCCATGTTGGATGGGGTTGCACATGTATAAATTGTGGCTCCTGCAAGAGCACTTTTAGCTATGACTAAGGAGCAAGTGTTAAGCTCCGATACGCATGAGCTAATTTGCTATGTCCAGCATGTTTACCTTTAAATAAAGATTGGACTTTTAATGTATCGGTTGAGCGGATCTCTCTCCTTCTTTGTGGTCTTGTGTGGCCTGGCTGCCCATGGTCCTGCTCCTGGTCGATTTGGTGGAGTGGAGAGCGGTGTCCACCTTTGTTCTACATAGTAAACCTCTAGATATAGTAAACTCAGTCCTCAGGTCCCAGCAAATGTGTCTGTATAAATATAAATATACAATTTATGATCCATTCTGATATTGTAAACTTCTGATATAGTAAACTAATTTTCCTGGTCCTTTGGAGTTTACTAGAAAAGGGATTCTAAAAGGATCTACTGTATAGGCAATTATATAGTGATGGCAGTTTCTGGAAGGATTTAGTAATTTAGTAAATATTTTTCAATTATCATGTGAGATATTACATTGGCAATGTTTTATTTTATTCCTACAGGCTCCCTGCTTTCATAGAATACTGTCATACTCACGTGGCTCTGTTCCATCCTCGACATCTTCCGCATGTGACTTCCGCGTTGCACTGGCGTCCTCTGGTCTCTGTGCGCGCGCGCGTTGCCGGCCGCCGTTTAGCGACGGCTGCCGGGGGCGTGCGTACATTCGTACGGAATGGCGTCAGACCTTGCGTACGCATGCGTTCAAGATTACGCGCCAAAGTGCAGCCCTGTCCCTCTAAAAGGCCTGCTCTCCCAGCAGTCGGTGCTGTTCGTTCTGGCAGCTAGTGTGTCGTTCGCCTGTCTAGCCCTTGAGCTCCAGCCAGCCTTCTACTTGTTTGATCTGCCGTTGTGACCCGGATTGCCTGACTACTCTTTATCTTCTGCCCCTGGTTTGACCCTTTGCCTGATACTTGACCACTTCTGTCTGCCGCCTGCCTCGACGCTGCCTGCAACTCGATTACGCCTGCCTGCCGCCTGCCTCGACCTTACACCTGCATCTCGACTAACGCCTGTCTGCCGCCTGCCTCGACCTTACGCCTGCCTCTCGACAGCGTCTGTCTGCCGCCTGCCCTGACCTTTGCCCGAACCCAGATTACGCTTACTGGATACTCTACATTGAGGTGTCACTGTTCTTTCGACCACCAGCTGAGATTATCCCAGTAGTGACCTGGTGCACACTAGGCAGCTAAGTCCAGCCTTCGGGGTTTGTCGGTGAAGACCCGTGGACGCTTAGACCCCACTGCTGGGCAACATCTCTTCCTGCGGTGGAAGAATCAACAGCGGCCGAAGATATAACAGATACGAACAGCCAATATGGACACCTCTGGAGTATCAAGTGCTGCGGAACTCTCTCCTATGGCTCAACTATGCCAACAGATTGCTGAACTCAGGATCTCTGTACAACAGGTCCAGCAGGGTTACGTCCAAATGCAGGATCAGATTCAAGCCAGGGCACCTGCTGTTGGCATCCTCCCTCCCGCTACATTACCTGCTCCTGCGCCAGAGCCAAGGATTCCGTTGCCCGAGCAATTCTCGGGGGTTCTGGGAAAATTTAGACAATTCAAGAGTGCCTGTCTCCTTCACTTCTCCTTGCTGCCCCGGACTTTTGTGTCAGAGCCAATTAAGGTGGGAACAGTCATCTCCCTTCGGCAAGGAGAGCCTCAGGCCTGGGCTCTGCAATTGAGAGACCAGCAACATGCATCTCTCAGTACCTTGGAAGCATTCTTTACTGCCCTGGCTGAACTGTATGACGATCCAGGACGAGCTGCCTCTGCAGAATCAGCTCTACAATCCCTTCGACAGGGCAGACGCCCCGTGGAAGAGTACGTCACTGACTTCCGCCGAGTGAGCCCTGATACACAGTGGAATGACGCTGCATTAAAATTCCAATTCCGGTTGGGTCTTTGTGATTCTCTTAAGGATGAGCTGGCTCGAGTAGGCATTCCTGAGACTCTTCAAGATCTTATAAAATTAGCTATTCAAATTGATCGTAGATTAAGAGAGAGACGGTTGGAGAAATCAGGTATATTCAGATCCCCATGGAGTCCGTCTGTTCCTGCTATCCCACCAGTTCCTGTGGTTAGTGGTCCTTCCTCTTCATTGGAAGACCCGGAGCCGATGCAGATTGGGCTTACCCGTTCTCCATTAACTACAGAGGAACGCCAACGTAGACGTACCGCTAACCTATGTTACATAGTTATTTTGGCTGAAAAAAGACATACGTCCATCGAGTTATTGTCTTTATTGTGGAGCTGCCGGTCACTTCCTCCAAGCCTGCCCCGTGAGGCCTCCAAGTAAGTCTACTGTAAGTGAGGATTGCTTCTCGCAGGTCTCTTCAGGATCTTCAGCTCATATCTCCTTATCTCTTTCTCTGCAGGGTCCAGGAGGAGTGATCGTACTTAAAGCCATTGTCGAACCTGGAGCATGCTCTTGTTTCATGGATACCAACTTAGCCCAGCAACTACACTTACCAGTTCGAAACAAGAGCCAATGCCTTCCTGTACAATTAGCCGATGGATCGGCCATCAGTTCTGGGCCTATTAAACAAGAAACCCTACCTTTACTGGTTACCCTCTCTTCTGAACACCAAGAGTATCTCAGCTTTGATCTGCTTCCGTCTCCCTTATTTCCAGTGATTTTGGGTATACCATGGCTGCAGTCACATAATCCCAGCATCGATTGGACAACAGGCATGATCAACTTTTCATCATCATACTGTGCGCAGTTTTGCCTTCCTCAGATTGGACGTTTCTTATGCATTAGTTCAGAGATCAAGTCCACAGTTCCTGTCTGTTACCATACCATGACTTCTTAGACGTATTTGATGAAAGGGCAGCTGAGACTCTACCCCCACATCGAGTCTATGACTGTCCTATAGAACTTCTCCCGGGTTCAGAAATCCCATTCGGACACATCTTTCCTCTGTCTGACCCTGAAACTAAAGCTTTGAAAGATTATATTGAAGAAAATCTTCGGAAAGGATTTATTCGACATTCTACCTCACCAGCAGGCGCAGGCATATTTTTTGTGGAGAAGAAAGATGGAACTCTCAGACCGTGTGTTGATTACAGAGCGTTAAATAAAATTACCATCAAAAACAGATATCCTCTGCCCTTGGTACCTGACCTCTCCCAACGTCTTCGTACAGCCAAAGTGTTCTCTAACTTGGATCTCCGGGGGGCATACAATCTTGTACGCATCAAGGAAGGAGACGAGTGGAAAACGGCATTCCGGTCTCGCTTTGGACATTATGAGTATCTAGTGATGCCATTCGGCCTGTGCAACGCCCCAGCAACCTTTCAGCACTTCGTGAATGACATCTTTAGGGATTTCCTGGATACTTTTATGATCGTTTATCTGGATGATATTCTTATCTACTCTTCTTCCTTTCAGGAACATCGGAAGCAGGTTAAGAGGGTCCTAGGGCACCTGAGAGTTCATGGCCTTTATGCAAAACCTACCAAGTGTGAGTTTGAAAGATCGACTGTTCAGTTCCTGGGATTTCATATTTCACCCGAGGGTATAGCCATGGATCCTCAGAAGATCTCTGCTATTCTTGACTGGCCAGTTCCCACTGATAAGGAGGGGATACGGAGATTTATTGGCTTTGCCAACTTTTACAGGAAGTTTATAAAGGATTTCTCGGCAGTGGTGGCACCTATCACTTAACTCACGAAGGCTCATAGTAGTTTCTGTTGGACTTGTGAGGCACAAAGAGCTTTTGAACAGTTGAAGACTCTGTTTACCTCCGCTCCAATTTTACACCATGCAGATCCTACTCAACCATTTATAGTAGAAGTGGATGCTTCAGAAACTGCGGTTGGTGCAGTTCTATCACAACGCTTTGGACCAAAGAATCTCCTTTACCCAGTAGCGTTCTTTTCCAGGAAATTAAGTGAATTGAAGACTCTGTTTACCTCCGCTCCAATTTTACACCATGCAGATCCTACTCAACCATGTATAGTAGAAGTGGATGCTTCAGAAACTGCGGTTGGTGCAGTTCTATCACAACGCTTTGGACCAAAGAATCTCCTTTACCCAGTAGCGTTCTTTTCCAGGAAATTAAGTGAATTGAAGACTCTGTTTACCTCCGCTCCAATTTTACACCATGCAGATCCTACTCAACCATTTATAGTAGAAGTGGATGCTTCAGAAACTGCGGTTGGTGCAGTTCTATCACAACGCTTTGGACCAAAGAATCTCCTTTACCCAGTAGCGTTCTTTTCCAGGAAATTAAGTGAATTGAAGACTCTGTTTACCTCCGCTCCAATTTTACACCATGCAGATCCTACTCAACCATGTATAGTAGAAGTGGATGCTTCAGAAACTGCGGTTGGTGCAGTTCTATCACAACGCTTTGGACCAAAGAATCTCCTTTACCCAGTAGCGTTCTTTTCCAGGAAATTAAGTGGGGCTGAGAAGAATTATGATATTGGAGATCGGGAACTTTTGGCAATTAAGCTGACATTAGAGGAGTGGCGCTATCTACTAGAAGGTGCTCAACATCCATTCATTATCTACACCGATCATCGGAATCTGGAATACCTCCGTACTGCTAAGCGTCTCCGCCCAAGACAGGCCAGGTGGGCATTATTTTTCTCCAGGTTTGAGTTTCACTTAACCTATCGACCCGGTTCCAAGAATGTTAAAGCAGACACACTTTCAAGAATGTATCCGGGGGAAGTTGATCTCCAGACATCTGACACAATTCTTTCATCTCGGCACTTTCTCTTAATCCAGACAGATATAATATCCCAAATCAAACAAGTATCAGCCTCCTGGCAACCTGATCCTTCTTTAAGTCTTCAGTTTCGAGATGGACGCTTTATGCATGAAGAGAATATTTTTGTTCCAGAAACACTAAGATGTTCGGTCTTGCAGCTATTCCATGAACATAAGATGGCCGGTCATGGTGGCGTGGCTAACTGAGTTACTTCAAAGGAACTTCTGGTGGCCTAGTCTGAAGAAGGATTGTTGTGAATATATTTCTTCCTGCTCGACATGTGCTAGGTCTAAGAGTCTGAGGTCAAAACCATGGGGCTTGTTATCTCCACTTCCCATCCCATCCCGCCCTTGGGACATGATCGCGATGGATTTTATTGTGGAATTACCATCTTCTTCTGGTTTCACCGTGATCCTTGTCATCGTGGACCGTCTCACCAAGATGGCTCATTTTATACCATTAAAATCTATTCCAACTGCGGCCATTACAGCAGAGGTCTTCATCAGGGAGGTAGTGAGGCTTCATGGACTTCCTTCTGACATTGTCACTGATAGAGGGGTGCAGTTTACCTCTAAATTTTGGCAAGAGTTGTGCAAGAAACTGGAGATCCGCTCTTCATTAACATCAGGATATCACCCACAATCTAATGGTCAAACGGAAAGAACAAACCAGACCTTAGAACAATACCTTCGTTGCTTTTCTTCAGTAACCCAAGATGACTGGTCCTCTTTACCTCCTGTTGCAGAATTTGTTTATAATAACAACATCCACTCTTCTACAGGACAGTCACCATTTTTGGCAAACTTTGGTTTCCACCCTACAGTATTCCCAGATGTTAAAGTGCATTCTTGGGTTCCGGAGGTTCAGGCAAGGATGGAATGGCTTGTTGAAAATTTTAAACTACTTCAGGAAAATATTCAGCAGGCTCAGGCAAGAATGAAGACACAGGCTGATAAGAGGAGAAAGGAAAGCCCTGACTTCAGGGTGGGTGATCAAGTCTGGTTATCCACAACTAATCTGAAAATACGGTGTCCTTCGAAGAAACTGGGGCCTAAGTATGTTGGTCCTTTCCCTATTATTAAGAAAATTAATGAGGTCGCTTTTAAAGTTGCATTGCCGGATTCAATGAAGATGCATCCTGTTTTTCATGTTTCTTGTTTTAAGGCAGTAGTTCCGGACAAATTTCCTGGAAGGTCGGTCAGTCGGTCAGCCTCAGTCGGTCTTGGTTGATGGTGAGGAGGAATTCGAGATGGAGAGGATTTTGGATTGCAGGAGATGGGGAAGATCGGTTCAGTATCTTATTAAGTGGAAAGGTTTTGGTCCGGAGGAAAACTCTTGGGAACCAGCACGGAACGTTCACGCACCTAGGTTAGTCAGTACGTTTCATAGACAGCATCCAGAAAAGCCTTGCCCTGAAGGCATTCGGATACTGCCCGTGGGGGGGGGGGGGGGGGGGGTCAGTGTCATACTCACGTGGCTCTGCTCCGTCCTCGGCGTCTTCCGCATGTGACTTTCGCGTTGCACTGGCGTCCTCTGGTCTCTGTGCGCGCGAGCATTGCCGGCCACGGTTTAGCGACGGCTGCCGGGGGCGTGCGTACATTCGTACGGAATGGCGTCAGACCTTGCAGACGCATGCACGGGGTTTTGGCGGACGTTCGTACACATGCGCAGCATTCAAGATTACGCGCCAAAGTGCAGCCCTGCCCCTATAAAAGGGCTGCTCTCCCAGCAGTCGGTGCTGTTCGTTCTGGCAGCTAGTGTGTGGTTCGCCTGTCTAGCCCTTGAGCTCCAGCCAGCCTTCTACTTGTTTGATCTGCCGTTGTGACCCGGATTGCCTGACTACTCTTTATCTTCTGCCCCTGGTTTGACCCTTTGCCTGATACTTGACCACTTCTGTCTGACGCCTGCCTCGACCCTGCCTGCAACTCGATTACGCCTGCCTGCCGCCTGCCTCGACCTTACACCTGCATCTCGACTAACGCCTGTCTGCCACTTGCCTCGACCTTACGCCTGCCTCTCGACCACGTCTGCCTGCCGCCTGCCCTGACCTTTGCCCAGACCAGGATTACGCTTACTGGATACTCTACACTGAGGTGTCACTGTTCTTTCGACCACCAGCTGAGATTATCCCAGTAGTGACCTGGTGCACACTAGGCAGCTAAGTCCAGCCTTCACTTCGGGGTTTGTCGGGGAAGACCCGTGGACGCTTAGACCCCACTACTGGGCAACATCTCTTCCTGCGGTGGAAGAATCAACAGCGGCCGAAGATATAACAAATACATGGTTTAGGGGGAATAATTAAATTTCAGTTTGTAAAGTGTGTGTTCTTGTGCATGCAAAAAAATGTTTCATCTTGCTTGCTCACTCCAGATGTGCAGCCTGGGAGCGAAAGCTAAGCAGCAGAAGGGATACATATTGACTGCAGTTGGGAGACAACTCTCTTCTGAGTCATAGCATGGTGAAGACCAGAGAAATGTTAGGGAAATGGAAGTTTTGGAATTAGAATCTCATGCACACACCCACTTCTTGAAATAAATTCTGGACAACTTTGATTTATTGGAAGAAAAAATCACTGCAAGAGATTGCTGTTGCACAACCTTTTTCACTAACCTTTCAACAATCATTGCTGTTTTTTTGTTTGATTAACTGGAGGGATGCACATGTTTGTCATTTTAGTAGAAAATGTTGTTGTTTTTTTTTTTTTAATAACTCCAGAATGTGTTAGCAAGTTCCAAATCCAAATAACCTTTATTGGCAGGACAAAATACATTTAGCATTGCCAAAGCAAGACATTAGCATTAACATGGTTGGTGGTTGAGAGATTATTGGGGTAGAGAGGGTATATGTGACAGTATGGGGGTGTACATATAGGCCAAAATTATTACCCCCTCCCCCAGTAATTATGAAACCTTTTCCTAAACTTCTTCCTAATGTTTGCAGAATTTATGAAACTTGATATAATCAAACATTCACCAGTGCTATTGAGTAGTGTAACGATCGGTGTCAGCCAGAACAGATTTTCTGATTATTGGTGAAGTGCAGTATCACCAATAATACAGATGTTATACCTGATTATGTGGTGATCTGCAGAATCACCAATAATACAAGTATAGCAAGACACACAGGATACAAAGATGTAAGATGGTGTTTGGTGCAACAGTAAATATAGATGGATACCCACTGTCCAGAGGAGCTGGTGAAGGGGGTATCTCTCATCAACACAGTAATCAGTATTCCAGCAAGCTGGAGACTCAGAGGAGTAATGATAGGTTCACCCGAGGAGTGGGTGATGCACAGTAAGACAATGTAGCAAGATCACTCGAGGAGCGAGTGATTCAGACTGTACTGCAGCAGGTGATCCCCTGAGGGACAGGAGACGCAGACAGCATATAATGATAGCTGGTAACCTGAGGAGCAGGTGATTCAGACTATACTGCAGCTATCAACCTGAGGAGCAGGTGATTCAGACTATACTGCAGCTATCAACCTGAGGAGCAGGTGATTCAGACTATACTGCAGCTATCAACTTGAGGAGCAGGTGATTACTAAACTGAGAACCCCTCACCAGGACTAGCTCCCTGGTGAGGGCAGAAGAGTCAGACAAGCAGGTTCGGCAACACACGGACAGATACGGTACAAAGGCGGAAGACCGAATCAGAGTGAGGGATAGTCAAGTCGGCAACTGGATCAGATAGGCAAAGGCACAGAATCACAAGACAGAAGAGTAGTCAAGGCTAGCAGAGAGTCATAACAAATAATACAATTCAATTAGTACTTTAAGCTATCAACAGAATCTGTCTAAGTGTGGATCCCCAGCTCCTGCTGGTTATAGGCACACTTTCAGGACTGACTATGGGTCTGAGTGCTAACACGTAGCATATGCAACAGCAGACGAGGAACAACTGACAGGCCTGTTCTATATATACTGGGAGCGCTCTTAAAGAGACACTGAAGCGAAAAAAAAATTATGATATGTATGTGTAGTACAGCTAAGAAATAAAACATTAAGATCAGATGCATCAGTCTTATTGTTTCCAGTACAGGAAGAGTTGAGAAACTCCAGTTGTTATCTCTATACAAAAAAGCCATTAATCTCTACGACTAAGTTAGTCGTGGAGAGGGCTGTTATCTGACTTTTATTATCTCAACTGTAAAGGTAGCCATACACTGGTCGATTTGCCATTAGATCGACCAGCTGACAGATCCCTATCTGATCGAATCTGATCAGAGAGGGATCGTATGGCTGCCTTTACTGCAAACAGATTGTGAATCGATTTCAGCCTGAAACCGATCACAATCTGTGCTGCCGCCTGTCCCCGTCCCCCCCCCCCCCCCCCCCGCGCATGCATTACCTGACGCTGGCTCCCGGGCATCTTCTCCGCATCTTCTCCACGCTGCACCCGCTCCATCCCGGCGCTTCCTGTGTCACTCCGAGACCAGGAAGTTCAAATAGAGCGCCCTCTATTTGAACTTCCTGGTCACTGCAGTGACGGGAAGCGCCGGGATGGAGCGGGTGCAGCGCGGAGAAGACGCCCGGGAGCCAGCGTCAGGTAATGTATACCTGATCGGATCGGCCGCCGCTAGCGACGCGCTCCCTACCCGCGGGCGATCGAAGGTAATTTCCCGCACGGCGCGATCGACGGACCGATCCGATTTCAGGAGGAAATCGGATCGGCGGGTGCGTTTAGCGCGAACGATTGGCAGCAGATTCGATCCCACGAATCGGGCCAGTGTATGGCCACCTTAAGTGAACTGTTTTCTTTTTATCTGCTAGAGGAGAGGTCATTACTTCACAGACTGCTCTGAAAGACTAATATTGAAAGCTTAGTGTTGTGTAATCTGCACATATTAGAGAATGATGCAATGCTAGAAAAAAACACTATATACCTGAAAATGAAAATATGAGAATATTTTCTTTGTTGCTAATCTTCTAGTAATTATTCATAGTACACAACCAATTCATTATATCATATATTTTTTTCCGCTTCAGTGTCTCTTTAAGCACCACCCCCGTCACTCAGCCAATCAGGATCAGTGATGGAGTCAGCTGACCAGCTGATCAGCTGACTCCCCTTCTGCTTGCATAAAAATCCTGTCTGTGCGCGCGCGTAGACCTCAGTCTGTGTGCGACTGAAGGAGCAGGCAAAGTTCCACCATGCGACCATGCAGCGAAAGCCACTGGCTGAGACGCAGAGACAGCCGCCATGCCACTCGGCGCTGTGGCGGCTTCCTCCTCGTTCCCCACAATCTCAGGCATAATTCCATCATGTATCTGTGCGGCGGAAACCGCCGGCTGAGACGCGGAGATAGCCGCCATGCCACTCTCTGATGCGGCGGCATCTCCGCAATCCCTTAAGGAGTGGGGCCCCCTGAGGAGTGGACTCCGGACGCTTCTTACACGGCTTTTCAGGATATCGCTCATGAAACTCTCTTTTCAGATCCTCGGCATGCATGCGGTACTTTGGAACCCAAGTTCTCTCCTCTAGACCATACCCCTTCCAATAGACCAAGTACTGTAAAGAATTCTGCACTAATCGAGAATCCAAAATTTTCTCGATCTCATACTCAGGTTGTCCGTCAACCATCACGGGGGGGGGGAGGTATCCACCTGCACAGCAGGCTTCAATAAGGAAACATGAAATGATCTCACACCTCTCATGCTGACTGGGAGATCAATCATATATGTCACATCATTAATCTTTTTGGACACCGGGTATGGGCCTACAAATCTGGGTCCCAACTTGGGAGATGGTTGCTTTAACGCCAGATGCCGAGTAGACACCCACACCATGTCACCTGGAGAAAATTTCCACTCCACAGACCGCCTTTTCTCCTCCAGTCTTTTCTGCATTTGAAAGGCTTTTCCCAGATTCCTCTTTACCATCACCCACACTTCCTTCAATGCCCTTTGCCAATCCTCTAGAGCAGGGAAAGGGGATGATGCCACAGGTAAAGGAGAGAATTTGGGAGATCTCCTTGAAACTACCTGAAAAGGAGAAAAACCTGAAGAAGAACTTTTCAGGTTATTATGCGCAAATTCCGCAAAAGGCAAAAACTTCACCCAGTCTGACTGGGCATCTGCCACATAACACCTGAGAAATTGCTCCATGGACTGGTTAACTCTCTCAGTCTGTCCGTTGGTCTGTGGGTGGTAGCCTGATGAAAATGACAGGTCCATATCAAGCTGTTTGCAAAAAGCTTTCCAGAATCTAGACACAAACTGGACTCCCCTATCTGACACCACATTCTCCGGAATGCCATGCAGCCGGAAAATGTGTTGGATGAAGAGATTGGGCCAATTCCTGAGCTGAGGGGAGTCCTTTCAATGGGACGCAATTAGCCATTTTACTGAACCTGTCAACTACCACCCAGATGTCTTGCCCTCAGACCTGGAGAGTTCTCCTACGAAGTCCATAGACAAATGAGTCCAAGGTTCACTTGGCACTGGCAAGGATTGTAGCGTACCCACTGGTGCTTGCCGAGAGGGCTTATTCCTGGCACAAACAGAGCACTCAAACTCCTTGCAATCAAGTGCCAAAGAAGGCCACCATACACATCTAGTCAATAGATCCTGAGTTCGAGCAGCCCCAGGATGCCCTGCGTTCTTATGGGCGTGAAACAACTGTAGGAGTTGTAAGCGAAAGGGAAGTGGCACAAACTATACCCCCTCGGGCTTCCCTTCCGGAATATCCTGCTGATAGTGCGCTAAAGTCAGTGCCCAATCCTGCCAGGTTTCCGTGGCGGCTATCACCAATCTTTGAGGTAGAATGGTCTCAGGGGTTGCTGGCTGAACTGTCTCAGGCTCAAAGCACCTAGACAGTGCGTCTGCTTTGACATTCTTACTGCCTCGAGTATACGTTATAATAAATCTGAATCTTGAAAAGAACAAAGACCAGCGAGCCTGTCGGGGGCTAAGCCTTTTGGCCCCCTTGATGTACTCCAGATTTTTATGATCAGTATAAACAGTAATTGTATGTTCTGCCCCTTCAAGCCAGTGACGCCATTCCTCAAAGGCTAACTTAATGGCCAGGAGCTCCCGATTGCCGATATCGTAGTTTCTCTTGGCTGGATTGAACCTACGAGAAAAGAAGGCACAGGGATGCAGTTTGCCTTGAAGGCCAGATCGCTGAGACAGCACGGCCTCAACCCCAATCTCAGATGCATCTACCTCAACGATGAAGGGGAAGGTGACATCCACGTGTCTCAAAATAGGAGCAGAACAAAACAACTTTTTTAATGTAGTAAAAGCAGAGTGTGCCTCTGCTGACCAATGGTAAGTGTCAGGCCCCTTTTTTGGTGAGGCTGGTGAGGGGTGACACCACCGAAGAAAACCCTTTGATAAACTTCCTGTAGTAGTTGGCGAAACCCAGAAACCTTTGGAGTGCCTTCAATCCTACGGGTTGAGGCCATTCCAATACAGCAGATACTTTTTCAGGGTCCATGGAGAGACCCGAAGTGGAAATAATATATCCCAAAAAAGGGACCTTAGTGACTTCGAAGAGGCACTTCTCTAATTTGGCATACAAGGAGTTCTGCCTCAATTTTCTTAACACAAACTTCACGTGCTTCCGATGTTCAGTCAGATTGGGTGAAAAAATCAGTATATCGTCCAGATATACTAACACAAATTTCCCCAGAACTACTCTGAAAACCTCGTTGATCAACTCTTGGAAGACGGCAGGGGCATTACACAACCTGAAGGGCATGACCAGATACTCGTAGTGCCCGTCGGGTGTGTTGAATGCCGTCTTCCATTCATCACCATCCCTAATGCGTACAAGGTTGTATGCTCCACGTAAGTCCAACTTAGAAAAAATACTGGCATTGGTAACTTGGGCAAACAAATCATCAATCAATGGTAGTGGATAACGATTCTTCACTGTGATCTTATTCAACCCCCGATAGTCAATACAGGGTCGAAGCCCACCGTCCTTTTTCTGTACAAATAAGAACCCAGCCCCAGCAGGTGACCGGGAAGCACGGATAAAGCCCTTGGCCAAGTTTTCCTTAATGTATTCCTGCATTGCCAGCTTCTCTGGCCCTGACAGATTATAGGGATGACCTCTAGGGGGCATACAACCTGATCTCAGCTCTATGGGACAGTCAAAACTCTGGTGTGGCGGGAGTTTATCTGCTGATTTGGGGCAAAACACATCAGAAAATTCTGCATACTGCACTGGCACTCCTTTCTCCTGAACCTTGGTGGCACAAACAGCAACTTTCTCCAAACAGTGATGATGACAATGGGCTGACCAGCTCTGTAGTTGACCTGAGGCCCAGTCAATCTGAGGAGAGGGAAGTTGCAACCAAGGCATTCCGAGGATTATGGTGGAAGTTGCCATTTGCAGGACAAAGAACTGTAGTTTCTCCTTATGTAGAGCCCCTATTCCACACAATAACAAGGGTGTCTGAGAAAGAGGCTGTCTACATTGTAGCGGAGAGTCATCTACTGCCGTGTTCAGAATCTGACGGTCTAATGGGAGCAAGGGAATCCTCAATTTTTTCACGAAGTCATAATCTATCTATAATTGGCTGCAGAACTTGAATCCACAAATGCTTCTGGGCGTGGTCCGGCCCTCCCAAGTAATGGAGCAGGGAAGGAGCAAGCGATTGTTGTTTAGAGGTACTGACGGCTCGCCTAGGGCATTACCTCTGACTACACCTAGGCGGCAGCGTTTCCCGACTTTTTAGGACAATTCTGGACAATGTGACCCTCCTCAGCACAATATAGACAGAGTCTCTCTGACCTTCTGCGATTCTTTTCCACTTAAGTTAACCTAGAATGACCGATTTGCATCGGCTCATCTTGTGATGACGGAGGTAGAGAAGAGGCAAAGGAAATAGATCTTAAAGCATTTTTTCCACGGGTTAGTCTTTGATAGCGAATGCAGCGATCAATCCGCACGACCAACGAAATTGCCTCATCCAGGGATTTAGGCTCAGGATGCCCTAGCATCAAATCAGAGACTGCATCAGACAACCCTGACAGAAAACAATCTAATAAAGCATACGTTCCCCATCTAGCTGACAGCTCACCTCCTAAATTCAGCGGCATAACTCTCCACCGGATTACGACCTTGCCTGAGAGTTTTTAGCTTCCTCTCAGCCATAATAGCCACGTCCCGATCATCGTAAATAACGGCCATCGCCTTAAAGAACTCCTGAACTGAGGATAAAGCCTCATGCTCTGCATGCAGACCATATGCCCATGTTTGTGAATCTCCTGTCAAGTGTCTTTATAAATGTTACCCTTTGGACCTCAGACCCTGACAGATTAGGCCTTAACTCAAAGTAAGATAACACACGATTTCTAAAATTCTGAAAATCAGATCTCTGTCCAGAAAACTTCTCTGGTACGGGCATGCGAAGGTCTGTTACTGGAGGGGATCGCACTGCATCGATAGTCGTTTGAAGTACCTGAACTGTCCCAGACAGTTGGGTGATCTGAGTCTGTTGGGTACCAATAACTCCGGTAAGATCGTTTACCGTAGTGATCAGGGCTTCAACTTGACTACGCAGTGCGTCCATATTGTTTGGTCTGCTGTTCTGTAACGATCGGTGTCAGCCAGAACAGATTTTCTGATTATTGGTGATCTGCAGTATCACCAATAATACAGATGTTATACCTGATTATGTGGTGATCTGCAGAATCACCAATAATACCAGTATAGCAAGACACACAGGATACAAAGATGTAAGATGGTGTTTGGTGCAACAGTAAATATAGATGGAGATACCCACTGTCCAGAGGAGCTGGTGAAGGGGGTATCTCTCATCAACACAGTAATCAGTATTCCAGCAAGCTGGAGACTCAGACGAGTAATGATAGGTTCACCCGAGGACCAGGTGATGCACAGTAAGACAATGTAGCAAGATCACTCGAGGAGCGAGTGATTCAGACTGTACTGCAACAGGTGATCCCCTGAGGGACAGGAGACGCAGACAGCATATAATGATAGCTGGTCACCTGAGGAGCAGGTGATTAAGACTGTACTGCAACTATGAACCTGAGGAGCAGGTGATTCAGACTACACTGCAGCTATCAACCTGAGGAGCAGGTGATTCAGACTATACTGCAGCTATCAACCTGAGGAGCAGGTGATTCAGACTATACTGCAGCTATCAACCTGAGGAGCAGGTGATTACTAAACTGAGAACCCCTCACCAGGACTAGCTCCCTGGTGAGGGTAGAAGAGTCAGACAAGCAGGTTCGGCAACACACGGACAGATACGGTACAAAGGCGGAAGACCGAATCAGAGTGAGGGAAAGCCAAGTCGGCAACTGGATCAGATAGGCAAAGGCACAGAATCACAAGACAGAAGAGTAGTCAAGGCTAGCAGAGAGTCATAACAAATAATACAATTCAATTAGTACTTTAACCTGCCTGGCGTTCTATTAAGATCGCCAGGCAGGCTGCGGGAGGGTTTTTTTTTAATAAAAAAAAAACTATTTCATGCAGCCAACTGAAAGTTGGCTGCATGAAAGCCCACTAGAGGGCGCTCCGGAGGCGATCTTCCGATCGCCTCCGGCGCCCAGAATAAACAAGGAAGGCCGCAATGAGCGGCCTTCCTTGTTTTGCTTATATCGTCGCCATAGCGACGAGCGGAGTGACGTCATCGACGTCAGCCGACGTCGTGACGTCAGCCGCCTCCGATCCAGCCCTTAGCGCTGGCCGGAACTTTTTGTTCCGGCTGCGCAGGGCTCAGGCGGCTAGGGGGGCCCTCTTTCGCCGCTGCTCGCGGCGAATCGCCGCAGAGCGGCGGCGATCAGGCAGCACACGCGGCTGGCAAAGTGCCGGCTGCGTGTGCTGCTTTTTATTTCAGCCAAATCGGCCCAGCAGGGCCTGAGCGGCAGCCTCCGGCGGTACTGGACGAGCTGTGCTCGTCCAGACCGCCCAGCAGGTTAAGCTATCAACAGAATCTGTCTAAGTGTGGATCCCCAGCTCCTGCTGGTTCTAGGCACACTTTCGGATCTGACTATGGGTCTGAGTGCTAACACGTAGCATATGCAACAGCAGACGAGGAACAACTGACAGGCCTGTTCTATAAATACTCCTGTTCTATATATACTGGGAGCGCTCCTAAGCACCACCCCTGTCACTCAGCCAATCAGGATCAGTGCTGGAGTCAGCTGACCGGCTGATCAGCTGACTCTCCTTCTGCTTGCATAAAGATCCTGTCTGTGCGCGCGCGCGCGCGCGTAGACCTCAGTCTATGTGCGACTGAAGGAGCAGGCAAAGTTCCACCATGCGACCATGCGTCGAAAGCCGCTGGCTGAGACGCGGAGACAGCCGCCATGCCACTCAGCGCTGCGGCGGCTTCCTCCTCGTTCCCCACAATCTCAGGCATAATTCCATCATGTATCTGTGCGGCGGAAACCGCCGGCTGAGACGCGGAGATAGCCGTCATGCCACTCTCCGATGCGGCGGCATCTCCGCAATCCCTTACAAGTAGCTTTTGGTACATTTTGTAATATAAAATACATTTTAGGCTTGCTTTATATCACATATAGTAAAAATTAGGTGGTTAAAAATATTAGCCCCATGTGAATGTTTGATTTAAAAAACACCTGTAGTAATTAACTAATAATTAACACCTTTTTTTTTTTGTTATACTTTTGTTTATTGAAAAGTTTTTAAACATACAAAGATTGAACATTACTCAACACCGAACAGCTAGTATAAGTTTCAGTAGTAGACAAGATCATAAGCATAGATTATCACTGGTTCGATTATAGACATAAAGTAATCAGTTATTGGGAGGGAGAGGACTCCATATAATTCAAGAGTCTATTTGAGTAGGATTAAAGAGTGTGGATATCTTGACCGGAGTCGAGGTACCAGGACGATCCTGTCCAGCTTATGTGGTGACAAGTATATAACATTAAAAGCTAGGTAGTTATAGTCTACAATCAAGAACATGCAGATTCTGTTAACCAAAGAATCAATACAAATAAACTAAAACGTGTTACACCAGTGATTGATGGCTATATCAGTGTAGGCCTATGAGTGTTGAGCGTGGAAAGAGTTCTAGTGGCCTACATGCGGAGTGGAGATTGAAGAGGGTGAGTGCAAGGGTTTAAGGAGTAGGAGATGATGGGATGAGAGGCCTAGTATAGGGCGAGTCAGGAGTCCTCCATGAGGTTGAGAGAGGTTGGGTTGAGTGATGAACTAAAATTCCCAATGGATATTAGGGAGGCATGAGGTCAGGGGAAAGTAGGTTCCAGGGGTTCCAAACCTTGTGAAAGTGCGATTCGGTGCCTCTTAAAGATGCAGTCATTTGCTCCATTTCCCTAGTCCATTCTATCTTAAGGTTGACATCTGTTAGTGTTGGGGGGGCAATGTTTTTCCAGTAAGTGGCTATTGCCAGGCGTGTTGCTGTTAGAATGTGGGTGATCAGACGTATGGTATGTCTTGGAGTGTCAGGGGGGGGTTTACCCAGGATCATGTAGAGAGGGTCTAGGGGCACTAGTACGCCTGTTTTTGTTAGGATGAGGTGCTGAACCTCGGTCCATAGTGGGGAGATCAAGGGACAGGACCAAAAAATATGTTCTAGAGTTCCTTTTTGATTGCAGCCCCTCCAGCAGAGATGGGAGGAATCTGGGAAGATTTTCGATAATCTGTCAGGAGTGAGATACCATCTGAATAAAATTTTATAGATATTCTCTCGTATTTGTATACACATTGAAGAGTGTTTGGCATTCTCCCAGATCTCCTCCCAGTCCTCTATTTGAATTGGCTGAGAAAGAGCTGAGGCCCATTTGGACATATATGGATGATCTGGGGTGGAAAGACCCGATTTAGTATGTAGCAGGTGATAGATCTGCGAAATCAAACCTTTTTGGTATCCCTGTGAATCACATATATGTTCAAAGGGAGTTAAAGATGGTATGGAGGGTGAATCCCGTAATGTAGATTGGAGGAAATGTCGTATTTGGATATGCTCCAAAGTGTGTATAGGGGTAGGGGGAATTCTATCTTCTAGGGTAGAACTAGGCAGAATCGACCCCGTGAGTGGGTTCTTCCAGTCAAGTAGATTAAAAAGTTTTAGGCCAAGCCATCTATTCATAAAACCTTTGGATAGTCCAGGGCGAAAAGCCGGATTGCCTAGGATTGGCATTAGAGGGGAGGGGGAAGATTTTAAGCCAGCTGTGGCAGATGTTGATCGCCAAATTTGGAGGGTGAAGTTTATGGTAGGTAGGTGTTGGGTTGAGGGTAGTTTAGGAGGGGAGTCTGTCCATATCAGAGAGGCTAGGGTGGTGGGGAGAGTACTGACTGCCTCAATGAGGCCCCATTTGGTATATACTGTGAGTTTGGACCATTCTCTCAGCTGACGCAGGTGAGCTGCTTGGTAATAGTATCTGAGATGGGGTAGTCCTAATCCTCCCTGTTCTCTGGGGGATAGGAGAACTGAAGCTCGGAGTCTCGGTCGTTTGTGGTTCCAAACAAATTTGGAGAAGGCAGATTGGAGTTTGGACAGCTGAGAGGAGGGAACCAATATTGGAAGGGTTTCAAAAAGGTAAAGCAATCTGGGAAGTATATTCATTTTTAGAGTATATATTCTACCTATCCAGGAGATCTTGTAGGCGGTCCACTTATGAAGGTCCTGTAGGATTTGTTGTATTAGAGTAGGGAAATTATATTTATAAAGAGTAGAGTAAGTGGGTGTAAGGTGGATGCCTAGGTATTTCAAGGAGTGGGTTTGCCATTTGTAGGGAAAATTATGTTTTAAGGAAGTGAGGAGTTCGGTTGGAATTTTAATGGGCATAGCTTCAGTTTTGTCTTGGTTCAGACGAAATCCTGATAAGGATTCATAGGTGTCTAGGGTATTATGCAGAGCAGGTAGGGATATGAGGGGGTTCGTGATAGTGAGTAAAATATCGTCCGCAAATAGAGAGATTTTGAATTCGTGTTTGTCGAGTTGGACACCCGAGATATTGTCGTTTAATCTTATGGCACTGGCAAGGGGTTCAATACTAAGAGCGAAAAGTAGGGGAGAAAGGGGGCATCCCTGCCTGGTACCATTATGGATCTGGAAGGGAATAGGAGAGGCCATAGGGAGTTTTACGCAAGCTGAGGGAGATGAGTAGAGGAATTGGAGTATGGTCAGGAAGGGTCCATTAAAGCCTTGGTGTTGGAGGACGTGGAAGAGGAAGGGCCATGCTAGGCGATCAAAAGCCTTCTCCGCGTCCAAACTGAGAAGCAGAGAAGGCCTGCCCGCACGAGACATGAGGGAGATAAGGTCTATTGCTCGACGAGTATTATCTCCTGCCTGCCTATTAAGGATAAAGCCCACCTGATCATTGTTGATAAGCCTGGGTAATATAGGATTTAAGCGGTTGGCTAGAGTTTTAGTAATGATTTTGAGGTCCGAGTTTAGGAGAGATATGGGTCGATAGCTTTGTGGGAGCTGAGGGTCTTTTCCTTCCTTGGGGATAACTGTTAAGAGAGATTTCAAAAACGAGTGGGGGGGAGTTTCACCTCCCATGATTTTGTTTGCTAAAGAGGTTAGATAGGATGAGAGTACCCCTTGGAAGTTTTTATAGTAAGAGTAGGGGAGTCCATCTGGGCCAGGGGATTTAGAGGAGGGGAGTGATTTAAGGGTTTCTAATATTTCAGTGTTCGTAATTGGTGCATTAAGAGTAGTAAGTTCTTCTTCGGATAATTTGGGAAGCTTAAGCTGTTCTAGGAAGGAAGCTACTTTATTTGAGTATAGTGGGTCAAGGGAGGGATCCGGGAGATTATAAAGCTGTTCATAATAGGAGTTGAATAGTTGTGCAATCTTAGATGGGTTATAGTGGGTAGTACCTTCATTGTCCTTCATAGCATGGACCGCCTGAGAAGATCCCCTAGGGTTTAGTTTGCGGGCTAGGATGGTGTGCGGTTTATTACCCCTTTCAAAAAATAGCTGTCGTGACCATTTCAGGCTTTTTTCTAATTGGGAAGTTTGGAGAGATCTAATATCCAATTTTAGTTTCTGAATGTTAGAGAATGATTCCTGGGTAGGCAGTTGTTTGTAGGAGGTGCATGCATCTCCAAGGGCCTCAGTGAGTACAATTAATTTTTGCGAGGAGATTCGCTTACGTCTGGAGCCCTCGGCGATGAACAGGCCACGAACAAAAGCTTTGTGAGCCTCCCAGCACAGTCCCAACGAGGAGGCTGATGGAGCATTAGTAGCAAAAAAGGATTGAATTTCGTCTGTCATATTGGATAGAAATGTTTTGTCTCTGAAAAGAGACTCGTTTAGTCTCCAGTGGATAGGTTTATGGGGTGTATGCAACCAATCTAACTCTATTAGGACAGCATGATGATCTGACCAGGCCGTAGGGTGAATATCTGCTGTTAGTAGGGTTGATATGGTAGGTAATTTGGAGAAGAAGTAGTCTATGCGGGAGTGTGTTGCATGAGGGGGGGAGAAAAAGGTGTAATCTCTGGCAGTAGGATTAGAGATTCTCCAGAGATCAAGGAGGCCATATTGACGGGTCAAGGCCCTAAATTTTCTGGAGAGGCGATCGTGTGAGGGAAAGGAGTGTGACTCTACAGATACAGACCTGTCGGTTGTGGAGGAGAAAGCTAAATTAAAGTCGCCTCCTAATAAAAGAGTACCACTAACCACTTTCTGCAGTTTAGCTAGGAATTTTGTTAGGAAGGGGATTTGGTTAGTATTTGGGACATACACATTGGCTAGGGTTATTGGTTTACCAGCTAGAGAACCTAGTAAAATCAGGTAGTGACCTGCAGGATCTTTGATAGTTTTAGTTATTTGAAGGGGGAGTCCTTTTTTATATAAGATTGCTACTCCTGCTTTTTTCTTAGGTCCTGAGGCTAGGAATACATCTGGGTATGTTTTAGAGTAGAGACGTATGGAGTCCTGTATAGAGAGATGCGTCTCCTGTAGGAAAGCGATGTCTATAGTGAATCTCCGTAGGTCCCTGAGTAAGGAGCTTCTCTTTTGGGGTATGTTTAAACCCTTGCAATTTAACGTATACAACTTAACCATTATCTCTAAAATCAACAGAGATTGCATAGAAAACATCAATCAGTTGGTGTGGAACATAAACATCAGATAACATAGAAAGCAAAGTAAAGAGCCATGTGAGTAAAACAAAGACATGACCATAGGTGGTGAAAGAAAGCAGCAGCGGGAGGTAGAACAGACCACTGAAAAGAACGTGGTCACATGGAGTGACAACTAAAAATAGTTGTGCCAGTGAGAGCTGGTTGAGAGTTCCTGGAGCCTCCCGAGTCCAGGGGTCCTCTATGACAGCTCTCCGGAGGATCATGTGAGCAGTCCAAGAAGGTCGGTACAGGATCCGAGACTGGGTGCCCCTCATACGTAGAGAGTCTAGGGGGCTGGGACCCGGTGTTGATGAGCCTCGAAGTCTATGTTTTCAGGGAGTGATCATTTGTAATGTAGAGAGACATTGCTTAGGAGACTTGAGAGTCCATTCTTTCAGGCGAGGTTGGGTAGGTAAGGCTACGTATGGGCATATGTGATGAGTGAGAGATATGACGCAGCTTTCTGGGGGGAGAGGTTTCAGAGGGAGAGCGAGGGTGAGTGTTGCTGATACTTGTAGGGAGGCGGAGGCCCATTTGTTTCAAAAACATAGGGGCATTGTCAATATCCGTGAGCGTAAAGATAGATCCATTGCGGTTCACTATTAAGCGAAAGGGGAATCCCCATCTGTAAGTTATTTTGGCATCCCGAAGAAGTTGTGTGACAGGTTTGAGAACCCTGCGTTTCGCCAGGGTGATAAGAGACAGATCATTATAGATGGTGAGGTCGTCCCCTTTAAAGGAGATAGGTGAGGAGTTACGTGAAGCTTTCAAAAGAGCCTCTTTTGCTTCATAGTAATGCATGCGGATAATCACATCCTTGGGCCTCTGTGCTGTTGTTTGTCTTTCACCTAGCGAACGGTGGGCCCGGTCCATTCTCCAGAGCTCATCTGCAGTGTCTGGGGATAGTGATTTGAAAAGTTCAGTCAGATGGGGGGTTAATCTGTCGGGGGTCACCGACATAGAGATACCTTTAATTCTTAGATTTTGTCGTCTGTCACGATTCTCCTGGTCCTCTTGTGCGGATCTTAAGTATCTAATGTCTGATTGCATTAATTTCTGTTCCTCCTCTAGGTCTTTTTGTTGTATGGATAGGGTGTTTATTTTCTCCTCTAATGTATTGGTGCGCTCCCCTAAGCTGTTTATGTCAGATTTCAGATCAGTGACTGCAGAAATGATTACCTGTTGTAGAGAATCATGAAGAGAGCGATAGTGGCGCTCTAAGGTGGCTTCCAACAGTTCTGCTGTCAGGGGAGCGGATGGTGGAGTCAGAGAGACTTGCTGGGCTGGAGCTGCGTCAGGGTGTGTAGTGAGGCCGGCGCCATCTTGGTTTTCCGGAGTGCGGAGGAAACGCTCCATTGCGCCGGTTTGCGCAGATGTTTTGGGGGTAATTTTAGCAGCCATCGGGTCGCCTGTGTGTTCAGGGGGGGTCTCAGTCCAGAGCCGCGTTCCAGGTGCAAAGAAGAAGCTTTGTGCGGCGGTAAGCGAGCGGAGAGGGGCCGGAGCTCAGTGCCTAAGCGGCCATCTTGGCGGAGCCGCGCATGCGTCCTGAATAATTAACACCTTTTGAAGGACAAAACATTTTGAAATCGTTTGTGTTTCAATCTGAGGAACCTACAATATCCAATATCCAATGAAAGTACCAGATTTAAAAATAAGGCTATATTGGTTCTGATTTCCTTAAATTTGCATTTAAAGAAACTATAAAAACAAAATCTTATAGAAAGAAATATTATCTGACAAATTATAAAATTTGAGTACTGGTAGTCCTTGACTTACTAATGCCCGACTTATGAACGATCTGCCGATACGAATTCCATGGATTCTATGATTCTGTGGGAACAAGTCAAAAACATTTTTTCTAATTGGACTTGTAGTTTTTGACAAAATTGATTTTAACAAATTCAAAGAAAAAAATGGCTTTTAAACTTCTATAAGTAGGTACAGGGGGCAGAGGTGACATCGAGGGGAACACTGGAGGCACAGGGGGGCACAGAGGGGGTGCAGGTTAAGAACAGATTCAGGTTAAGAACGAACCTACAGTCCTTGTTGTTCGTTAACTGGGTGGACTACCTGTATACAAACACTTGCTTACATAAAAATAAGAATATTAAATAGAAAAATTTAATCAAAAGCAATTCGGTGCCATTTAATGTCACTTTATTTTGTATAGTTTAAAGTGCTCCTGTCTTTACGATATGTTATAACCTTGCTGTATGTGACATACAGTGGAGGAAATAATTATTTGACCCCTCACTGATTTTGTAAGTTTGTCCAATGACAAAGAAGTGAAAAGTCTCAGAACAGTATCATTTCAATGGTAGGTTTATTTTAACAGTGGCAGATAGCACATTAAAAAGGAAAACCGAAAAAATAACCTTAAATAAAAGATGCATACAAATCCACAGCGCTTGGTACTCAAATCGGCATCTGCAGTAACCCCACACCCCTGCAGATAAAGGAGGGGGGCTGGTGATCATGGATACTCCAAAATACATTAATATGGTTAATGTGCTGTTGGAAGATAAGCAAACATATCAGGTTCTGAAAACAGACCCAGGGCCGAGATATCATCAGGAATTGACCTTACTGGTGAAAAAGGGAGTACAAAAAGGACTGATTATAGAGAAAGAGAGCAAATATCTGATTCCGTCCTTTGTAAGAACTCCTGTATTATATTGTTTGCCAAAAATCCATAAAAATCCAGAAAATCCCCCAGGCCGCCCTATTGTGAGTGGAATTAACTCAGTAACATCTCGTTTAGGACATTTTTTAGACACTTTTTTGCAGCCACTTGTTTTAAAAATTCCTTCCTACCTCAGAGACTCTAAACATCTTATTGATATTTTGAACAATTTTGAATATACAGCACCGTATTTTTTGGTGACTGCAGATGTATCATCTTTATATACTGTGATTGATCAGCAGGCAGCACTTAAAGCAGTGGAATACTATTTAAGGGAAACTCCGGACTTAAATAACAGTATGGTGGGGTTCCTCATAGAGGCATTAGATTTTGCTATGAGTCATAACTATTTTGCTTTTAATGGTACTTTTTACAAACAGGTAAAGGGCGTGGCAATGGGGGCGAGGTATGCTCCCAGTCTAGCTAATCTGTTTGTGGCCAGATGGGAGGACATTTTTATCCATGGTGCACAACATGAAAACCTCTGTCTATGGAAAAGATTTATAGATGATGTGTTTTTTATTTGGAAAGGGGATGGAGCATCATTGAAGGAATTTATTGTGTTTATTAATCTTAATACTGATAACTTGATTTTTAACTGTGAATATAGCATGGAAAAAGTAAATTTCTTGGATTTAGTCATTAAGAATGAAGTGGAAAAATGCAGTACATCAACCTTTTTCAAAACGACAGACCGTAATAGCTATATTCCGTTGGAAAGTTGCCATCACCCCAGCTGACTTAAGGCAATACCATCTAGCCAGTTTTTAAGGGTTTTTAGAAATTGTACGCATAATGAAGATTTTTTTACTCAATCGAATGTTTTAATTGAACGATTTGTAGAAAAAGGATATGATTTTGATTGTTTAATGAAATTGCGAGATGAAATGGGCACACGGAATAGATTGGACATGATCCAAAACCATGGCACAGGAACAAGACAGAATGTGGAAAATCAGTTCAAATGTGCTTTTATTACTGATTTTAATACACAATATAGGGACATTAAAAGGCTTGTAGGGAAACATTGGCCTATTTTGAGACTAGATCCTGATCTAACTGCAATTATTACTGAAAAACCACAAGTTATATTCAGGAAGGCCCCAAATCTTCAGAGCCGGATTACAAGCAGTACCATATATGAGCAGCCAACTACCAGTAACACCTTTCTGGAGTTAGAAGGGGTTTTCAAGTGCAAAAGATGTTTTGGATGTCGCACATGTACCAACCAACCAAGGAAGATCACCTCTTTTACTAGTAATTATACAGGAGAAACATTTCAGATTAAACGTTTTTACAATTGCAATAGTATGTATGTGGTATACCTTTTGGAGTGTCCATGCGGGCTCCAATATGTAGGGAAAACAGAGAGAGAGTTCAGGAGGCGACTATACGAACATGTCTACAATATTGGAAAAGCTGAAATAGACCACTCTGTCCCCAATCATTTCAAAACTGTCCATAGCAAAGATCCTTCAGTTTTAAAATTTTGTATCATCGACCAAGTAAAAACAGACTGGAGAGGATCAAATAAAGATAGAGAATTATACAAACTTGAAACTAAGTGGATTTTTTCATTAAAGACTATGCAACCAAGAGGTTTGAACATTGATTTTAATATAAACTGCTTTATAGACAATTCCTGAGTGCAATAATCTATTTATTTACAAGATGGCAGCAACCAAGGGAACTCTATGGGAGACAGCGTTCTAAGTGTATGTCTTTTAGTAATATGTGCCTTTTAATGTATGTATGTATTTATTTATTTTATTTATTTAAGTATTGCTGGGATTCGAACCCGGGACCCGGCGTTGCAAGGCGGGAGCGCTGGCCACAGCACCACCGTGCTGCCCATGCTGTTGTGTTATTTTTATGTAATTGAGTTGCTGAGCGTGGAGAGACTGGAAACTACACTTCCCAACATCCTTAGCGTCTCTTTCAGCCAATTACGCGCGAGCATGCTGGCTCATGTGACCAGCCCGACCAATCGCATTATTGCCCCAGCTCTGTAGTGATGTCACACCATCCCAGAGCCACTTGCACCTAACCACCTGACCGGAATGAGCCTATCAGCTATGCGCATTACCGGCAAGTGGAAAACTTTCTGCTGAGAGCCTGCAATGGCCCCGATCGAGTTATTACAAGGTAATCTTTATATATTTTGCCCACAGCTCAGTCTCCAGTGTTCCATGATGACGGCGCAAGGCCGAAACCGGTAGGAACTGGAGACTGGTCAACTTATATGAGATCGTTTTTTTGGATTTTAAATGTGTACTGGGTTACACTATAAGCTTTTAACTACTAAGGGTCCCTGTCAAAAGGACCCTGGAAGTAAGTCATTGTATATGTGATGTAGATTTAGCTTCTAATAAATGTTTATGTGATTCTTGGATGGAGAAGTGACCTTTCTCAATTTATTTCTGGTGATGGTCACTGTGGAAATATGCTTTTGAGCACTGTGGGGTTACTGCAGATGCCGATTTGAGTACCAAGCGCTGTGGATTTGTATGCATTTTTCTTGGAACCGATTGTGGATGTGGTTTATCCTGAGCAGCTGGTGGAACATACACATGAGATAAAGTTTGGATCAGCGCCTGTATATACTACAAAATACTTAAATAAAAGATAGCAACTGATTTGCATTTAATTGAGTGAAATAAGTTTTTGAAACCTCTAACAATAAAAGACTTAATACTTAGTGGAAAAACCCTTGTTTGCAAGCACAGAGGTCAAACGTTTCTTGTAATTGATGACCAAGTTTGCACACATTTTAGGAGGAATGTTGGTCCACTCCTCTTTGCAGATCATCTCTAAATCCCTAAGGTTTCGAGGCTGTCTCTGTGCAACTCTGAGCTTGAGCTCCCTCCATAGGTTTTCTATTGGATTAAGGTCCGGAGACTGACTAGGCCACTCCATGACCTTAATGTGCTTCTTCTTGAGCCACTCCTTTGTTGCCTTTGCTGTATTGTCGTGCTGGAACACCCATCCACGACCCATTTTCAGTTTCCTGGCAGAGGGAAGGAGGTTGTTGTTCAGGATTTCACGATACATGGCTCCGTTTATTTTCCCGTTAATGCGATTCAGTTGTCCTGTGCCCTTAGCAGAAAAACACCCCAAAGCAAAATGTTTCCTCCCCCATGCTTGACGGTGGGGACGGTGTTTTGGGGTCATAGGCAGCATTTTTCTTCCTCCAAACACAGCGAGTTGAGTTAATGCCAAAGAGCTCTATTTTGGTCTCATCAGACCACAGCACCTTCTCCCAGTCACTCACAGAATCATTCAGGTGTTCATTGGCAAACTTCAGACGGGCCTGCACATGTGCCTTCTTGAGCAGGGGGACCTTGCGAGCCCTGTAGGATTTTAATCCATTGCGGTGTAATGTGTTTCCAATGGTTTTCTTGGTGACTGTGGTCCCTGCTAATTTGAGGTCATTCACTAACTCCTCCCGTGTAGTTCTAGGATGCTTTTTCACCTTTCTCAGAACCATTGACACCCCACGAGGTGAGATCTTGCGTGGAGCCCCAGAGCGAGGTCGATTGATGGTCATTTTGTGCTCCTTCCATTTTCGATCAATCGCACCAACAGTTGTCACCTTCTCTCCCAGCTTCTTGCTAATGGTTTTGTAGCCCATTCCAGCCTTGTGCAGGTCTACAATTTTGTCTCTGACATCCTTGGACAGCTCTTTGGTCTTTCCCATGTTGGAGAGTTTGGAGTCTGCTTGATTGATTGATTCTGTAGACAGGTGTCTTTTATACAGGTGACTAGTTAAGACAGGTGTCCTTAATGAGGGTGACTAATTGAGTAGAAGTGTCTAACCAGTCTGTGGGAGCCAGAACTCTTAATGGTTGGTAGGGGTTCAAAAACTTATTTCACTCAATGAAATGCAAATCAGTTGCTATCTTTTATTTAAGGTTATTTTTTCGATTTTCCTTTTGATGTGCTATCTGCCACTGTTAAAATAAACCTACCATTGAAATGATACTGTTCTGAGACTTTTCGTTTCTTTGTCATTGGACAAACTTACAAAATCAGTGAGGGGTCAAATAATTATTTCCTCCACTGTATAAGCAACACATTTTCTGTAGTCTTCCCTTTCCTTTCCTGGATGACCATCTTGGGTAGTTTATTAGATGGCAAACATTTGATGAGCCAACTCAATGACTAGAAGTATACTGGTTTGTTAAATGTTTTATTTCACAGAAAGATATAGATCACATTGGTGTTATTTAAAAATACTTAGCATTGTTCCTGTTTAAGAATTTTGGTTAAGTTTCCCTAATATTTTATTTATAAGGATAATTTTGGCTTGATGAATTAAAATATTTCACAGTGACTAAGTTGCTTGCTTTGTACTATACTATGCATCACTACATTGGCAGGCTCATATTCCTGTGCTCATCAGCATCCAGTGGGAAACTCTTTAATAATACATTAAAGGATCTCATAATTTACCATAGTTTTTTTTTGTTTTTTTTTTACATCAATAACTTGAACTCTAGGCAAATAGTTAAAGGAATAGTTGAAATATATTTTTTGTAAATTTTCTTACCTGAGAAAAGAGTTGTTTAGTCTTGTATAGTCTTGCCAGTCCCTGGTTCAGATGAGTCTAGATAGTCCAGCTAGATAGCATAACCAGAAATCTGACCTAATTTTTCTTCATTGTTCTTCTGCAAAAGCAAACTGTTATTCTTTGCATTATGTAGTGCTGGCATTTTCTGCAATGCTGTACAGCGGGTTATAGCCATGTCACTTAGGGCCTGAGCCCACTAATGCAGTTGTGTCTGCTCTTCATTTGCACATCAGTGTTACAGATGTTGAAAAGCAGACAAGAGTGGACACAACTGCATTAATGGGCTCAGGCCCTAACTGTCCCACAGAGAAGCTCGCAATCTTTTCCCTACCCTATGTGTTAAAGCAAATCTGTACTCTTGCACAGGAGAGAAAGAAAACAAAGAGAAATCTACCCTATGTGCAGGCTGTCTAATTGTCCCTTAACTGCATTTACTGAGCCAGTGTAATTTGAGCTGTCAGCTCTCTGCCGACTCTGCCAAATTCTGAGCTAATATGTAAAGACAGGCGGTTAACCTACCATCTCTGTGGAACTTCTGTAAGTTGTAATAAAGTAATGCTTTTCCTTTAGGGTGATTTTATACCTGAGGAAATTGGTGCCATGCGCTGCCCCTATCGCATCGCCAAAAACTAGATTCATATGACTTTGCGCAGAGCGCCGCCCCTACACGCCAATCACAGCCCTCCCCTTCCCCCGCACATCCTTCCCGCTCTTTTCCCAGTGTACTCCCTGCTGGATTGGAAGTACGTCACTGAGATTCCCGGGTTTCTTTGCATATTTGTGTCTTTCCTTGCATGCACTGCTGCCGCCAACAAGGTTTTTTTTTTTTTGCGTCGCTCATTGACTTCTTCTCATTCTGTCCCCACTGCATTGCCACGGAAGTCACACGGTAACACGCTGTTGACTTTGCGGTGGGTCGGGACCTCGGAACTCAAGCGCTGCAAGGAAAGAATGCTATCCACATTGCCACTATGCTGCCCAAATAGAATGTTCTGATTGTTCTAAGAGTAGCAGCCTGCTTGTGACAAATTACAAAGGGCTCTCCTGTAATGAGTTCACAATGTAAGACTGCCAGCACAATGTTGCCTCTTTCCTTCTCAGTCTTCTGTGAATTTGTAGAGTAGAATTATTCAGGTTCTCATATAATATATATATATATATACACACACACACACACACACACACACACACACACACACACACACACACACACACACACACACACACACACACACACACACACACACACACATATACACACACACACATATACACACACACACACACACACACACACACACACACACACACATATATATATATATACACACACACACACACACACACACACACACACACACACACACACACACACACACACACACACACACACACATATACACACACACACATATACACACACACACACACACACACACACACACACACACATATATATATATATACACACACACACACACACACACACACACACGCACACACACACACACAGCTGCATTATATTAATAAGTAACTAAGCTAAATACTATTTTTGTGGTTTATTGTCATTCAGGTTTAAAACTACAGTAGTCATTTTTTAAAATGATGCCCAATAAGCATTACCACAATAACTGCAACTAGAATGACCAAGTGGCAGTGCTAAATAACAGTTAACAGTAATACAATAGCCTGTACCAGTTCTGTTTGCAGAATGAAAAATACCCAATTTAAGTGCAAATTGAAGAGGACAATAGTGTATGCTCAGAATTATTGAACAGAATTGTAATCTTTCTATTAGTTAGAAGAGCAATATCTATGCCTGTGTGATGTAACAGAGTGGCTATAATATTGATTGTGGCTTTAGTGAAGCTGTTTAAAAAAAAACCTCAAATGTGATACAAATAACCCAGGCAGCCGTTCTAGAGTACAAATCAGAATTTGGATGTTTTATTTGATTGAGACAATGCTGTCGCCTTCCTATTTCATTTATACAGCAAATGCCACAACATAAAAATGAAATGGGTGGGATGATAATCTTCAGCAGGTTTTGCACAGGGATTCTTGTAATAACCTCCACATTTTCCTTATCTGTTAACCCTGTGTGTCTACTTTACCTACGCTGACCTCTGACACAGGAAACCTGGGTTCAAATCTTGGCTCTTCCTGTTCAGTAAGCCAGCACCTGTTCAGTAAGGAGTGCTTAGGAAAGACTCCCTAACACTGCAGAGTGGACTACTGAGTGTGCACTCAGTGGCTGCAGCTCTCAAGCGCTTTGATTCTGGCTGAAGAAAAGCGCTATACAAATGTTAGGATTATTATGTGTACTAATTATTTCTTCTAATGAGCTGTCCATATAAGATGTAGGGTTCCCAGGGATGGTTGAGTTTAATGTCACTCTGAAGAGTAAACACTGAGACTATGTGCTGTGCCAAGAAGGTGGCCATACATCTATAGACTTGGTAGCCGATCAACCATCAAATTTGATAATTATCAAATTTGATGAAAATTGCTGCCGCCAAGGGCATACCCAGTCAACAGTCGACCCATTTCGGGTCGAAATTGCTCATCTGTATCGATTGGACATGTTGAAAATTATTAGACCGAGATGTAACGGCATGCGATAGTCATGAACGATTGACGTCACACACGCTCCCCACATGCCACACTGTGGCAACCACATGGTCCACGAATGAGGGACAAGAGTGCAGAGACAGTGGCGGACAGGTAAAGCAAACATTAATGCACGGGCTATGGGGGGAGGGACACATACATTTGTGGGGGCTGGGGGTGACGAGGTGTGACTAGGTTGATTTCCAAAAGATTTCATGCAGAAATGTTCGAGAATCAGCCTGCGGTTAATGGCGGTAAACAGATCTGTCTTTCGATCAGAGAGAGCTCTTTCTCTTGGTCGATCACTTGATGAATGGCCCCCTCAAGAACCTCTTATCTACTAATGATTGCGTGTGAAATCTGATAACATAGCAAATACTCGTTTCTGAGAAGTGCAGAGACCTGTACTGGCACTCCACATAATACTTAAGGTGCATACACACGCACTACGCCCGGTGGGAGGGTCTGAAGGACCCGTCGTTGGCGGACGTAGTGCGTATGTACGCACCTTAAGACTTACCTCTGCTAATATATCATGCATTGTACAGAACATATGTTCACATATATGCCATCTGCTTTCGCCTTTATTCCTTCTTTAAACTAAATGGGATCATTCACAATGTGAACTTGATAGTTCTGTATTTTCCACTCTGTCCAAAAAAACTGGAGCATGTCTTAAAGTATCCCTGAGGCTGGTTTTACATCTGTGGCGAACGATGCAGTGCGATGCGTTGCTCCCTCTCATCACATTCCCCTACAAAAAAAGCGATTCATATGACCCTGTGCAGCCACCCTCGCATTGAACTGCCCAAAAAATTATCCATATGACCCTGTGGCAGAGTGCACCAACAGGGTCATATACATAGCGCCCCCCATATGTTGCTCGCATGCTCCCCACATGCTCAGCCCTAGGCCAGTGATGTACTCCCTGCTGGACGGGAAGTACGTCACTGGGATTCCCAGCTTCCTCGTTGTGTTTGCATTGTTCCAAACATGTGCGCCGCTGCCAATGAATTTAAAATTTCGGCATTGTGTATTGACTTTAATGCATTCTGTTGACACTGCATAGCCGCGAAAGTCACACGGTAACACAGTGTTGACTTTGCACTGGGTCGGCGGCGAATTGGATACTTACAACACGAAATTGTACTGGGCCATATGCACTTTCTTTGCTATTGCGTTACTCGGGGTGCAGAAATGAAAATGCAGGGCAAAATAAGTGCCAATGTGCAAAAGGGGCCTGACGTGTCTGAACAAATGCTAAACTGAAAATGTCATTGTGTTAGGGGAGGAGGCTGCCTTTGCATTCAGGTCCAGTCCACTGCTCTAACAGTCAAGATTGCCTGGAGCTTCATAGAGGGGATTACTCCAATATGCTAGCAAAGAGAAAAACCCTGCTATTGCAGATTGTAAATTCACTTCTACACGGGGACATTTTCTGTTTAGTAGTTTTAGGCCTGATCAGGAATGATTTATGTTGTCCCTTTTTCATCACAAGCTAGCCACAATGTAGCTGTCGAAATTGACTCTGAAAATTGCCGCAATTTCTAGATGCCAGATGCAGTTACAACAGTAAGGACGTGATTAAGAGCAACCTATGCACTATTCTGCTTTAAAATAGAAAAACTACAAGGTAACGGTACAAGTGCATGAAAACCTTTTATTAAACACTTAGGTTTGAATGGACACTTAAACATCAAGTAAAGATTTGTGTAATTGACTGTGTGTAATTACCTTAGCAGTCTACAGCACACAGCTGCAGTGAAATAGAACAAATGCCTACAAAATCTCATGCCTTGTTTCCTCTCTAAATATCGACTGTCACACATTAAAAGCTTTAAAGGAGTTGCGAGGTGAGAATAATGTATTCACATCTACTTACCTGATGCTTCTTTCAGCCCCTAGAAGTGTGTGTGTCCCTCGCCGCCGGTCCACCCTGCTCCACGCTCCTGGTCTTGGCCACATAGTGGTTTAGCTTCTGCGCATGCGTGGATGCATGGGTGTACCTCTCACGATCACTCTCCCAATACTCTCCCACGTGTATGGAGAAACCGACATCCCACCGACTTGGGACCCAGAGCAGGAGTTATCCTGGGGAGATAATTTTCATGTTCTCTTTAACTTTTAAGCATTTCACAATTAAAAAAGTACTTCAAAGTTGGTGAAAAAGTACTATCAAAATTATAATATTTTCTTCATTGCTGGTGGTTTAAAGGGCATTTTTATGACAAGGTGTGAAAACATCACCTAGGAGGAAACTCAGGAGAAAAAGTGAATTCCATATAGCCCTTTGTCTCTTGGAGAACCCGAGTTCCACCTCTGGGATTCTGATTAGAATTCCAGGTGGGATTGTATCATTATCCTTAATTAAATAATCAGGCAGGGTCACGTTGATTTCTATGTTTACTGATTTAATTGCTGGAATCATGATTACTGATATATATGCATAGATTATGGTTGATGAATTAGATACTTTTTTAATAATATTTTAATGAATTTGGAGTATAATAAATATCATACATTATTGAATTTATCTTTTGAACGTTGAGTGGTACTGTTACTATTATATATATATATATATATATATTTCTTTTTATTTTATTTTTTTGCCATAGCACACTCTGGTGAGTAGTGCAGACAATTAGTATCCATAAAGTATATTTTTATCTAAAGGTGCAAATAGCAACTCTCATTCGCAATTTATGCTAATGTTTGTATAATTAATGGGAAATTCTACTTCATTTTACAAAAAATACATAAAATATTCATAAACCTAGTTCTGTTAAAAGGGAAAAGATAATTATAAATAACTGTATTTGCATTTTACTCTGCAGCCATCATAGATTTTCCAAAATTAACAGCAGATAAAATTGTTCATCTTATCAACAGTACTGTCTATGTGATATTGGGAATACAGTTGCTATGACACCATCCAGAAATTCACTCCTTGCTGCAGAGTAAAGAGGCCTTGTTACTTGTTTTTAACACACGGGTCTTGATTCACTAAGACAAATAGCATGCCTTATCAGAGTTAACATGCCTTGTCCGAGTTAACATGTCTTATCAGAGTAGCATAACAAGCGCTACGAAAGTATGCCTGCTAATTGGTTAGTGCTCCACTCTTTCTGCCCTGAGCCCCTGCGAGTCCAATCACCTTAAAGGACATTATCCCCGCATTTTGATTGTCCCAATAGGCTGCCTGTCAAGTTTCCTGTCAAGTGACAGGCAGCCTATTGGGCCAATCAAAGTGCGGGGATAATGTCCTTTAAAGTGATTGGACTCGCAGGGGCTCAGGGCAGGATGAGTGGAGCTCTCGTCATTGCCAATTAGCAGGCATAAGTTCGTAACGCTTGCTATGCTACTCTGATAAGGCACGCTATTTGTCTTAGTGAATCTAGTCTATGGAGCCTGATTCAATTACAGGGAATTCAAAAAATACTTGCTGCATGTGAGTCTCTTATCACCCTGCATTGCACACAAGTTACCCTTTGATCCAACTGCTAATTTAACACTCCTGTGAAAATTTAATGTAGAAAATCTGTAAAAAAAAGAAATGCCAACAAGTTTAAAAAGTGAGATAGTGGTGGACTTATCTCCCAACAGAAGACACAAATGGTCTGATTTGAGAAAAACAACCTTTTTTGGGGTCCACTCCACTTTGTGATACATTTTGTAGGTAAACCTGCTTCATTAGGCAAAAAGGGAGTCACTGAGCTCCAATCTCTCTGCACAGGGCACCTGTGCGAATTTAAGCATGACTAAATAACTGACTTGGGCATTACAATGGTGACTTTAAGTGAGGTACTGTGTGATTTCTATTGGTTATATGGAAATGTCGTTAACCTCAATGCTTCACTTTTAAGATTAAAATAAAACTACATACTCTCCCAAGCCTCTTTAACCTGCTGTCTTATGCAGGTTTGCCAAAATAATTGTGGGACTCCACTTCCTGAACAATACCAGCCTGCATAGTCAAATGAAATGTGCAGACTAAGCACAAAGGGTGCAAAAACCTTTGTAAGTGCAACCCGTTGCTCTGAATATCAATCGCTATGTAATCCAAGGAAGTCTAAGAAATTTCCGTACAACCCTTGCATCTATTAAAGTAGGGTTTCAGCAAAGAAAACCAGTTTTGATAGATTGGACAAAGGATACAATTATTGAATGTATTTATTTAAGGTTGATAACACCAAATGACTTAAGTGATGCAGCGAACTCAGATTAGGTGCCAGTACGGGTGAGGAACAGAAGATTACCTGGCTCCATTTTGTGGAGTCCGTGTATGGGTGGGATGGGTAAATAAGTCCTTTTTTCTGTGGTGGACCCAAACCATGTTAGTTGTCCACAGTGCAGATTTGGTAGAGGTACCCGCTATTATTGTTCCTTGCATCACCCATCCCTTATGGTGGTGTACACAGTGAATAGAAGAACTTTTCCATAAAACAATTCATCATCTGTAGAACAGGAAAAGTCATCTATGTTGTCAGCTACTCTGCCTGTTCAATACAATGAGTGGGATGCACAAAATGCCTGCTGAGGCAACGAATTGTGGTGCATTACAGAGGCCTGGGGTAGTAAACAAGCAATCTTTTGAATGTTGCCAGGCACTTTTAGTTGGTCCATGGGGGGGATGACATGTCCTTTTTTTCTAGGACACATGGGGGTGGAGTCTCAGCTCCTTAAATATTCATGATTTACCTGAATACCTGACTATGAGGACCAATTTGAATCCAGAACATTTAGTCAGTGTTCTGATGTCCAGTTTCTGACCAGAAATAAAGGATCACGATTTTCACTTTGGACATTGTGCGGCTTTCCAGTTACAGTTTCTGTAAACATCTAATTAAATTCCATAGACATTGTTTCTCTTTTTATGCCCTTGTCCATGACTAGATTTTTGAAAGCTGTCAGAAATTCATTTTAGGCTCTCCCTCCTGACGAATAGCTAATTTTGTAATAGGGACACAAGATTGCCGATTTCACGTTTTGAAAAGTTGAGCTGTACCTTTAATATGCTAACTGGACTAAATAGCTAGAATGTTAGTTTCACTGTCTGATTATTATGCATCGTTATTTATTATCCACAGTCCACAGCATTTTTGATAAACATTTCCGTAAGAAGGGATTATATTTTTCTAGTTTTTATAATTTTAACAGGTTAATAGACTTAATGATAAAGCAATCCCATACCTGTGTATAAACAGGTATTTAGCGGGAGACATTTAATGCAAATCTGGCTTAGGGTTTGATGTATAATAAAGCTGCATAATGTCCATAGCTTTTAAACGCCACACTGGTACTTAAGCTGGTTTATAATTAAATGATGTCCAGCAAAGACTCAACGTGCACACATTAGCAGCAAATGAGTTGTAAAAAAAAGAATTCTCCCTTGGGCTCAGTTGCAGTAACCTTCTGCAAGAACACTTTTATTACTCAAAGTACAAACCGCAGCTATTCCAATACCAATGTGGATTCGTTATTCCCATTGCAGAATAGTTTTCACAATCTGCAAAGCCTGGTTTTATTGAAATTGCACAACCAACAAACATTAGCCATTTGAGCTAAATGTCTCCAAATTACGTGTTCAGTGTGAAGACCACGTGAGCGCGTTATCTCAGTGTGTTTACATATTAACCTTTTGGCTTAATTAAATTAATTTTTGCCTACTGCAGCACAAGAACTCCCTGTGAGACGTAATATAAAGGGAGAAATAATTCCATCTGGGATGACATGAAGAGCACACAAGCAACAGAGTGATTCTACTAATCGATCAGGTTTTTTTAGTGAGACCTTGCACCCGCTAAACATTTATTGACTTTGCAACAAAGAGAAAATCCATTCAGCCATATGTCCCTTTCTTTTTGTAGCAGGCAAATCATAAAGAACACTCTACTCTTATAGCCTCTTGATGTGTGTGTATAGTTAGTTTAACACTGCATGGAGGCTATTCTGCACACCCCTGGGGTTTGCTGAACTTTTTAAAACTGAATTTAAATCTGACCTCTAAAACACGCATTTCTGTTTACACCATTTTTTTTTAGGTACAGAGCAGATACCAGGTTCTTGTCTTGTGAACTTATTTAAGCATAAATTAAGCTGTCTTTGAAAATATAAGCTATTTTGTAACTGAATGTTATTGAAAATGAAAAACAACTAGTGCACCTAGAGTGTATGGTACAGGTCATAGAGGAATTATGAGTTCATACAGGCTAGAGCAGGCAGATGACTTCACTCAAGTGAGATGTGGGATGAGGTATTCATAGATTTCAATTGCTAAATATAGGCGGGCACTTATTTACAGCACACCCGGTTACAGTATTGAGAACAGGGCCCGTGCTACCATAGGGGAAATGTTGGGCAATTTCCCCAGGGACCTGAGCAGGCTGCCAGCGACCCCCTGCCTTCCCAGGTCTCCCCCCAACTTGATTGTTGCTCCTGGCGCCTTGGCTGAGTAGTCATTCCAACGCTCTGTGCACTCCCATATTTATCCTAGCAGGGATGCCTCTACATTACATAATGACATGCCGCAGGTCACAGAGAAGATGCAGCCAGTGGTGGAGGAAGATGAGGAGCACAGAGGCATGGACTCGAGAGATGAGTGCACTACTCTGCTAAAGATTTAGATATATCAACTCGTACCGCATCATGGCTTTATTGACACTTTTGGCCCATAAGGAAGTGGATGGGGCCAATTCCGCAAAACATTTATAGAGCACATTTTTTCCACATACTAAGTTTTTAATAACCAGCCTACCTGCCCTCTTTGAGACAGTAGGCGATCCAACACAGGCCTACCAATGCCTTTTGTATATACTCAAATTGATTGCCTGTAAAATGGGTTTCCTGTAAAGGGGTCACATCCACTAAGTTTTTTTAAGAGCCTTAAAACCTTTAGATGTTTCTCCAGAAAACCTTTCACATTTCATGATATTATTTCCAACACCATCTCATATCAAACAAACTAGTCAAAAAAGGAAAAATAAAGCCCATTTTAACCATTTGCCACAAAGTGGACGTATTAAAACATTCAGTTTGACCCTGTTAACTGCAAACAGGATGTTTTAAGGTGTTACCCACATCTCCCATCACCGTGCATGTGCACACCCTTACACGTCTGTGATTGGTGAACAGGAACATGTGTTCCCAAGAATATATTGATCATTCATTCAAATTTGAACACAAATGCTTCCTGTGTGCTTGAACTTTGTTCAAAACACACAGAATAAATTGTGTAGGGATATCTAGAGGTAAAAAAAAATAATAAATTACATTACGCTACACTATTACATACTGTACATACACAAATTATAATAATGACATATTAACCTCTTCTGCCCTCTCCTCCATTAGGTCATTCTTTTGTTTAGTAGCAGAGGCTGCTGGGAGGTGTAGTTCTCCTGTATTGGGTGGGTTTTAGGTGTAATGGAGGTGGCTTCCAGAGTTCCTTGCCCGTAATAACATTAAGCTGCCTTAGGGTTATTCTGCTGGATGTGATTGATTGTGAATTTCTTGTGTATGACCTTGCTTGACCTTTTGACATTGTTCTCCATTGCTGCATGGACCAACATTGGAACCTGACCTATCTTTTGCATTTGCCTTTGGTACTGCAGTATTTTTGATCTCCTGCATATGACCCCTGGACCGTACTTGTTTAAGCCTTTGCATATCGATTTTGTACTACGCCTCTGAATACCTGTTTCCAACCCAGACTGTGTTTGACTTCCTTCCTGAATCCACTTAGAGTGGTTCTGGTGGTGCTTTTGCCCGTCCTTGCCCCAGTCCAAATTCCTTGTGCACTGAAACGCCTGGGTGTAACCGAGTGCGGCAACAACAGACTGGTCATCCCTTGGCTGAGCAGGGACACATCACATAGGGTGAAGACTGCAGAAGAGATTAGGGAATTGTGACTGAAGGAAGATGGTAGGTCCACTGGGCTTCACAGTAATATTTTATTGAATGAATGGTAAAACATCAGAGTGATGTAATTAAATTAAATTACAATACATTGCACAAACGCTGTTGGTGCCGAAAGAAAAGGGCCAGATTTAACAAGTTGACAGATTACAGTTTGCAGTCTTATCTCTAAGAAGGAAGCCAATACATCCTGGTCATTAGCAAGTGTCCATAATGTGCCGAAACTGCAGGTCCATGTAGCTTGTGCAGGTGGTGAAAAGTTATTTTGTAGATAAGATGAAAAATTATCTCCCTGTAGAAAAGGTAATTGAGTAAGGGCTAAAGGGCGAACAAGCCCTAAGTCAGCAGTACTCCCAGCTTTTGCCTAAATGACCTTACTACAGGATTGTTTTAATTTTGCATATGCTCATGTATGTGTGTCTTCTGTATTTTGTCTACATCTAAGCACTTAGAAAGGCCAGCAGCAGTACAGCTTTTCTAGGACTGGAACCTTTACAGTATGGCTGATTACACTCTAGTAGTTTGATTTTCTGCCATAATAAAGAGGAAAGCAGTTGACTAATAAATCAACAGATTGATCTTAAAAGATTACTTTACAATCAGAATGTGAAATGTATTAATTCATAATGAAAAGAGGATGACAGCCATTTTCAATTCAACAGGTATTTTAGTGAATGTATTGTGCAACTCACAAAACATACTTGTGGCAAGATTAAGGCTATTTGGGTGGCATGGTAGTATACTAAATAGCACTTATGCATTGCAGTGCCGGGTCCCTGGTTCAAATATGCATGTTTGTATGTTCTCCTTTTGTCTGCATGGGTTCGCTCCTGGCACTCCTTACAAGCCACTTGTAGAAATTGATAGCTGGCTGTAAATTGAGATGGAAAGATAATTTTAATATTAATGATTCACAAAAAAAAATATTGCAGCACTGGATACATATTTCTACCACATTTTCCGCAAGAGTGGAATTTCACTTTAAGGTAAAAAAGTCAATAGAATAATTAATTATTAAAAAAGAAAAGAGAAGGTCTCTCCTCAGCCTTTAACACAGTTGACCATCCTCTCCTTCTCCAAATCCTTTCATTCATGGGCATTCAGGGTCTTGCCCTCTCCTGGCTTGCCTCTTATCTCATGGATAAGACCTTCAGAGTTGCTCATTCTGGCATCATCTCCTTACTGTTAGAGTTCTCCAAAGCTCAGTCCCTGGACCTCTCTTTTTTTTTTTATCAACATTTACTGTCTTGGTCAGCTTATCAATTCCTTTGGCTTCCACTACCACCTACAGGCTGACCGCACCCAAATCTACCTTTCAGCTCGTATTCTTATCTGTCTCAATGCAATCTCCTCCTTCATATCCTCCTGTTTTCTAAAACTCAACATGGACAGACTGAAATGGTAATCTTGCCAACCCACAATGCAAAGCCTTGCCTGACATTCCAATCTCTGTTGATGCCACTTCAAAACACCCATCCCCCAGGCTCTCTGTTTAGGTGTAATACTGGACTTGAGTCTCTCATTTAAACCCCACATTGACAAACTATCCTCCTCTTGTCATCTCCACCTAAAAAACATCTCACACATCCACCCTTTTCTCACACAGGACACTACCAAACTTCTTACGCATGTCCCGATTATTTCACAACTAGACTATCACAACTCTCTGCTCTGTGACCTACTCGCTAACCGCTTGGCCTCACTACAGTCCATCGTGAACTCCTATGCATCACTCACTCATCCACCCATCCTCCTGCTTCTTCAGTCCTATCCTACTCTCGCAGTATCTTCACTAGCTGCCAGCTGCTAGGCTCTTTAGAACCTAGCTTCTTCTTATTTAAATAACATTATTTAAAGATACCATCTTACATGCAATCTCCACTCTACTAACAATATTCTCCTGATCACCTCTTCTCATTCCTGCTTACAAGACGTCTCTGGATGCTCTCCTCTCCTCTGGAACTTCCTTCCTCAACACATCCGCCACTCACCCACACTTAAAGGAATACTATCGATACCCAAGTGTTCTAAAATGACAGTGTGCAAATAATGTCTAAGTAGCTGTGTAAACATTTTCCTACTTTTCATGTTAAATATCAGAGGCAAAAGCTGTAATTTATTGACGGTAGGATTTAGCTATATTGGGACAAATCAATTGCAGAAGGGGTGTCTGCTTCAATGCACAGCTAGAGTTGCATATCAGACTACAGAAAGCAAATATCAAAAATATCAAACTCTGAAAGCAAAAATAGTATGAAATGCTGTGGCAATTAGTTACATTTCCTCTGCTCTCTTCAGACAAGTCAGTCAGAAACACAGGCCACAGGATCTGCAGCTGTTGGGAGCTCTCTTCTCTGTCACACACAGAGCTACACATACGAGTTAACTGATCAAGTGTGAGGGGAATTTCCCCTCTCCTCATGGCTCAGTCAGCCGTCAGTTTTGGCGTCAGTAAACTTTGAGGGCTCGTTTCCACTATCGCGAATCTGCATGCGTCCAACGCATGCAGATCCGCACATGTAATACAAGTGGATGGGCCTGTTTCCACTGTAGCGTTGTTGAGGTGCGTTTTTTTCAGCGTGAAAAAAACGCACAAAAGAGCCAACGATTTCGCCTGCGTCGGGAATCCGTGCGAATCGCCGCTAATGTATTTAATAGTAAAAACGCATGCGTTTGTTACATGCGTTTTTACCCGCGATTTCGCGTGCGATTTCGCACCTTTTTCAATTTTATTTAGCCCTGGCAGTGTCATGGTTAATTTCGCATGGCACCCTGCCATGCGAAATCGCATGCGAAATCGCGGGTAAAAACGCATGTGGAAACGCATCCGCATGCGTTTTTACAAGCGTCGGAATGCGGCCGAAATCGCGTCGCAACAGTGGAAACAAGCCCTGAATGTATTTTGATAACAGTAATCAAAGAAGTTGCTACTAAAATGTATACACCAGTACCAGTGGCGTAGCTAAGGAGCTGTGGGCCCCGATGCAAGTTTTACAATGGGCCCCCCCCCAAGCACTCTATACATAGCAATTGATACGGTGCACCAAAACCTGCCAATGGCAACTACAGTGTCAGAGGTGCAAGAAGGGGATGGGGAACAGCTTGTTAATGATTACCACTATTCAAAGTATCTAAAGAAGTGATTATTATGAGCACAGGACCAATAGAGTGCTAATACTGTAGTTGAGGGAGGGCCCTTCGGGGCCCCTCTGGTCCAAGGGCCCCGATGCGGTCGCTACCGCTGCACCCCCTATTGCTACGCCCCTGCCCAGTACTTAGCAGCACTTCCCAAACAATTCCTGTGTCAATTGAAAAAAATATGTGAATCGATAGTATTCCTTTAACCTTTTTAGGCACAACTTGAAAACTTACCTCATCAGGCAAGTATACTCACCCACCTCGGACACTTTGGCTTCTGACTACCATTTTTAGCATCTCATACACAACGGCCCTTCACCTATTGTGCCATCCCTTACACTGTAATGCTTTTTTGCTAGGGTTTCTTTCCTCTTCTGTCTCTCAATGCTGTGTATTATGTACACACCTCTTCCACCCCTGTGTAAAAATCTCTAGTTGATTACATGAGTTATTTTCCACCACTGCCTTGGATTGTTAACTGCTGTATTGTTTATTTTGTATTGTTATACCTTGTACTCTGTTGTATAGCACCATGGAAGATGCTGGCACTATATAAATCAATAATAAAACCTAACTGTCCATGCGTCATCCACTTTCCCTGTCTGTCCACCCGTGGCTTTTTGTACTGCGTATGTGCGCAGTACAGACAGCCGTTGGGACGGGAGGTCGGGCCAGAGAGCAGGGCAGCCGTGTGCGTGCGTCGGGCAGGTGCGCGTGCACTGACTGGCTGCGGCGGTAATTTCACTACCTAGAGCCCATTTTTAAATGGGCTTAGGTAGACTAGTAAATCAATAACAACAACAAAAATAAACAACCTTTTAGCCTTTTGCAATGTTTGTGGATGTGCCTATAAATAATGGCAGTTGGTGCTGTCTGTTTTTCCATGTCTGCCATTAGTAAAGATGATTGTGGATCAAACAATAATAACAAATTACATGGTGAATATCAATAATATCTTGATCTCTTTTTTTTATTTCTCACTTTGCAATGTATTGATTTATTTTTTCCCCCTTTTTGCTAAAGTTCCTCTTTAACCTTCCCTGTGACATTCTTACTTTTTTTTTCTATTTTGAAGAGCAAATAAAAAAACAACAACACAATGATTGACAAATGAGGTATTTACTAAAACCATGATGGATTATAACGACTGGGACACTTGTTAGATGAGATTAAAATGAATGGGACACTTGTCTAACAGCGCACATACTAAAAAGACCAGTCATTATTTTTAATCTAAGCAATAAATGTGACCTCTAATATCATCATTTACCATAAAATACTTCAAGGCCATTGGGAGGATGGCTAGGTTTCAATCCATACTTTTGCTTTTTGGTGAAGTAACCTTTTTGCATGTTTTCATTCCTTAACATTAATTTGCTCTAGCACACACTATTATAGATCCCTGAATTTGTGATTTCATTCACAAAAATGCCATCCTAGGAGTGAATCAAATATACCACCTAAACTACTGTTGTTAGATTGCTTTACACAGGTAGAGTTGCAACGTTTAGCTGTCCTGATCCAAGTTGCTCAGGTAGTTTTCTTGACAAAGCCCAATCTGCATGGGCATTTTATTATATTGAGTCACATGTAAACTGATCTGTAATAGATAGCATGCGTCTTTGTGTGATGTTTCTTGTCCAGTCACCGCAAATAATAGAGTAACAATTTGAGCATTTTTGAACTCACTGTTAGCAAAATGCTTTGGGCCTGAAGCACTAAACTCTGGTGAAGTTCCCCTGCACAGAGAAAACACCACAGTCTTACCATTACTAGCGCAGGGGAATGCCAGATGTTAACCTATTAGTGCCACATGCATTACCACAGTAGTGCATGCTTTGCTATGGTAACCCATTACACCCCCCCCCCCACACACACACACACACACACACACACACACACACACATACACATTACCATAGCAATGCACGCAGAGCTAATGAGTTAATGGCCAGTGCCCTCCCTTCACTAGTAACGGTAAAATTGCAGTGTGCTCCCTGCGCACGGCATCTTTACTGCAGTTTAGTGCCTCAGGCCTGTTGTCTCCTCACATTTGTTATGATTCTCTCCTATACAAACAATTAAGTCTCACAGGAAACTCCCTGGTTAGGAGAGAATCCAAATCTCACCATATCCCAATGCTTAAAGGGAACCTAAACTGAGAGGGATATGGATGTTTCCTTTTAAACATTACCAGTTGCTTGTCAGTCCTGCTTATCTATTTGCTGCAGTAGAATTTGGATCTCACACCTGCAACAATCATGGAGCTAATCCAGTCTGACTTCAGTCAGAGCACCGGATCTGAATGCTTGTTAAGGGACTGTGGCTAATAGTATTAGAGACACAGGATCAGCAGGAGAGTCAGGCAACTGGTATTATTTTAAAAGGAAAAATCCATATCCTTCTCAGTTTAGGTTGCCTTTAAGTGTCATTTTCTGGGTTCATCTGGAGTGACTCAAAAGGTGGAAATGAATAGGGGACATACATATTGTATCCACGCCTTCATCACATCCCGACTGGACTACTGCAATGCTCTCTACACTGGCCTTCCAAAAAAGGTCTTGTACCGTCTACAGCTGATACAGAATAGTGCTGCCAGACTGTTAACCAACCAACCCTGTCACTGCCACATAACACAAGTCCTGCACTCCCTTCACTGGCTACCTATAGAATGGAGGGTCCTATTCAAGATCGGCCTACTGACATTTAAATCCCTGAATAATCTAGGCCCTGGATACATGAAAGATATGTTGCAGCTACGTAGCAATCCCTGCATTCTCATATCAACAGGTTCTAATAATCTAGTCATACCCAGAGTCCACTTGGAAACTTTTGGTCCCAGAGCCTTCTGTCATGCTGCCCCTACGTTTTGGAACTCCTTACCTCAACAGATCAGGACAGCTCCATCCCTGGACATGTTTAAATCCAGACTGAAAACCCACCTGTTCAGTTTGGCATTTGCAGAAATATAACTTTTGTTGTGTGAATACTTCATCCTACTAATTACTGAATCTGAGAGAGCCTAAGCGCTTTGAGTCCTATGGGAGAAAAGCGCTATAGAAATGTTATTGTATTGTATTGTATATTGTAAATTCTCTTTTCCTGTTACCTTTCTTTTTGTGTTTTTTTTCTCTCCACTTTCCTACCTATGCCTTTCTCACCTTCAGTGTTCAGACCAATGAGAAACTGATGGGCTTTCACAACAAAGTTGTCATAGCAGAGGATATAATAAAAAAAAAATTGTATAAGCGCATCACCAAGTTGAAAAGTGCCCTAATTGTATATGACTAATAAACAGGTTTTTTTTCTTTTTATGTTACAGGTAGTGGACTGTGCGTGGGATGAAACTGTGAAAGTATACACTCCATCTTGTCTTTCAATACCTCAGTCATGACCACTTATTTACAAAGGAATAAAACTTTTGTGTGGACAGTAATTACCATTGAAATGTGACTTTATTTTAGCCATTCCTATTTTTCTAGACGTGATTTGCTTAAATAGGACTATTTATCTTTAAAATTTTTCAGTGCCTAACTGGACCTGAATTATAATAAAAGTTTAATATGTATATTGGTACACTTTTTTATAATAATGAAAAACACGTTGCTGTAAATATTAATGCATTTTATTGAATTTGGAAATATACCAGTTAATTTTCAGGATTTCCTAATGACATTTATTCCTACAGTTACCATTGTTGGCACTCTTAGACACAAAATGTTGTGGCCTGTTTAGTAAGCAGCAGTAAATCCTGTGCTTGGCCAGAATATATTGTATGGGCCTGATTTACAAAGCTTTCAGTTTGCAATTTTGCTCATGCATCCTACCCACCAGCAAACTACTGTGATGTGCTGAGGCTAACTACCCGAAGTATGCTTTCATTTAAATGATTAGAGAAACAGTGCACTTAAAGGGACCTTGAGCAGAGGCATAAATTGAAAATCTGGGCTTACCTGGTGCTTTCTCCAGCCCCCCGTAACCCCACAAGGTCCCCTGGCATCCTCTGGGTCCCTTCCGTGATTCCGCTGGTGAATCCGGTATTACGGTGACTTCGGCTGAAGTCGCACATGCGCAGGCTGTGCACACACCCGGCTAGTCTTCATGCCGGTTGCAGTAAGCGTCCTGCGCATGCACGGTCCTGTCTTTAGAGAACTGAGCATGTGCAGGTTGCTTACGCTGCCCATCGTGATGACACACTGGAAGCAGGCATGGGCTGCGCAAGTGCGACCTCAGCCGAAGTCACCGGATTTTTGGAGTCGCCAGCAGGACAACGAGAGGGACCCAGAGTATGCCAGTAGACCTCGCAGGGCTACAGGGGGCTGGAGGAAGCACCAGGCATTGGGGCATGTGACAGAAGAAAAATGTACCCAGCAATAATCTATTATTATATGTAAAGTATATTCAACAAATATTACATGCTTTCCAATTAAATTTATTTTTTCTTTTAATATAACTTGCTACTTCTCGCAAAGACAATTTAAAGAATAATAACGCTCTTATTTAACAGATATAAATCCGCCACTGTATGAATAGTACTGCAGCATGGTAATAAAACTAGGGATGATCGGAAAGAGGAAATTCCGTTCTGCCGGAATTCCGCCAGAGGTAAATTCCGTAACCGTTATATCTCCACTGAATTATTCCGCATTCTGAAGGAAAAATTAAAGTAATCGCAATTGAAACCTCGTTTATGCTAAATGGTAGCCCATGGGACCTAGTGGCTGTTCCACCGGTGGTTTTTTAGTTTGTTTTTTTGTTTTTATTTTTGTTTTATTATTTTTATTTTTTGGCAGCAGGAGGTGTCGCTTAAGCTATGAGACCTAGCGGTGGTCCCATGGAGGTCGTTTTGGCGCCGCAGGAGGTGTCGCGTAAGCCATGGGACCTAGCGGTGGTCCTATGGTGGTGGTTTTGACGCAGCAGGAGTTGTCACGTAAGCCATGGGACCTAGCGGTGGTTCCATGGTGGTCGTTTTGGCACCACAGGAGGTGTCGCGTAAGCCATGGGACCTAGCGGTGGTCCCATGGCGGTGGCTTTGACGCCGCAGGAGGTGTTGCGTAAGCCATGGGGTTCCACAGCGTTCATTATAAGTGTGGTTTGGAGCCACTGGAGTTGTCGCGTAAACCATGGGACCTAGCGGTGGTCCCATGGCGGTCGTGTGGGCGCCGCAGGAGGTGTTGCGTAAGCTTTGGGACCTGGCGGTGGTTCCATGGCAGTGGTTTGGGCGCCGCAGGAGGTGTCACGTAGGCTATGGGACCTATACAAAATGGTTGAAATAGGTGAGATAGCTAGGGAGCTGGTTGCTAACATAGGATTGATTGTTTTTTTGTTAAAACTGTAATTGGTGCTGAAATAATTCCGATTTTCATGCACAAATTCGTTTGGTTGTTTTTTTTATTCTGATTTTTTATGCCTCTAATTGCGTCGGAACGGTATAGCAATTCCGTTCCGATGCAACGGAACCACCGAATTCCGGCCGGAATTGCGGAAAACGGAATTCCGCGGAATGCGGTGAGCATCCCTAAATAAAACCATAATAAACCTGCATTTTGTGAAGCATGATAAGACCACAGTAAAAATCAAGAGTGAACTCAGTACCTACTAACACTTGCACCTGTAAAAAAAACAAACCTGCAATCTCAGAAATAAATGATTGACTCAGGTCATAAAATTAAGGCTAATTAAATCAGCAATGTTTAGAAATCAATGAGATACAAATGCTTCTAAAATTATGCACATTTTATGCGAATATATTCAGTTTGAAAATGGACCAATCAATTTAAACCCAGGTTTAAATTGATTGGTCCATTTTCAAACTGCATATATTTGCATAAAAATTAGCATAAGCTCGGAAGAATTTTCATATCTTTGATCATCCCTAGCAATGCATCCTATAGCACTCTCACCTTGCAGCGCTGGGTCCCCAGCTCAATTCACAGCCAGGGCACCATCTGCACGGAGTTTGTATGTTTTTCCCGTGTCTGTATGGGTTTCCTCCAGACACTCTGGTTTTCTCCCACATCCCAAAAACATGCAGATAAGTTAATTGGCTTCCCTCTGAATTGGCACTAGATTACAAATGGTACTTTGAGTACACCAGGAGAAAAGCGCAAAATAAGTGTTCTATTTAACCTGCTGAGCGGTCTGGACGAGCTCAGCTCGTCCAACACCGCCAGAGGCTGCCGCTCAGGCCCTGCTGGGCCGATTTTGATGAAATAAAAAGCAGCACACGCAGCCGGCACTTTGCCAGCCGCGTGTGCTGCCTGATCGCCGCCGCTCTGCGGCGATCCACCGCGAGCAGCGGCGAAAGAGGGTCCCCCCAGCCGCCTGAGCCCAGCGTAGCCGGAACAAAAAGTTCCGGCCAGCGCTAAGGGCTGGATCGGAGGCGGCTGACGTCAGGACGTCGGCTGACGTCGATGACGTCACTCCGCTCGTCGCTATGGCGACGATGTAAGCAAAACAAGGAAGGCCGCTCATTGCGGCCTTCCTTGTTTATTCTGGGCGCCGGAGGCGATCGGAAGATCGCCTCCGGAGCGCCCTCTAGTGGGCTTTCATGCAGCCAACTTTCAGTTGGCTGCATGAAATAGTTTTTTTTTTATTTAAAAAAAACCCTCCCGCAGCCACCCTGGCGATTTAATCAGAACGCCAGGGTGGTTCTTCTATATATATATGACTATATATACTCTGTAAAGAGCTGCAGAAGATGTTTTCACTATATAAATACTAAATAATAATAATAATAATTGTGAACATCACAAACAGAGCTCAAAGGCTTTTTAGCAGATCAGATTGTCCAAATGATGGTGCCAGCATGGAAGAAAAGTTGAAGGACCACTATTATAAATTTAATAGCATTTTATTAAAGTCTTAACCAAAATTGGCAGCAATTCAGTATATTTTTTTCTCATTAGGAATACTGATTTATTTAAAAAAATATTGTAACTTATGATGTACACATCACTATAGTAGTAAATATGCATATAGGCATTCAGGAACAGTTCATAAGAAGGAATAGAGCTGAACAGAAGCTGCAGGAGGAACAGAATTGTTGGATGTTATCATCATTGCGGGAGGCCGTGCGCACAGAAGCAAGGCGGGAGGGGGGGGTCAAGGCCTAGCGCCCATTTTTTTTTAAAAGATTGCGCTTTTAGCATATATATATATATATATATATATATATATATATATATATTATTATTATTATTATTAGAGCTGAAAAGAATCCTTCTAACACTGCGAAGTATATGCAGATTTATTTCCTGGTGGCAAAGGAGATGTTCAGAGGCGTACGTGATAACTGGCCTCCGGGAGACTTGGGCGCAGGATACGGCCAGTATATGGCTTATCCTGCTGCTGTACAAGTCCCGGCCGTGTTAAATACTATTCCCCCTCTAGGTCCATGTGGATAGTGAGGAATGATGTAATTCGGCTTCCAGCTATTGCTGATCGGCCACATTACAGTGTTTTAAATGTAACTTCAGCTCCATCTTCTGACGGCGCCGAAGTTACACTCTGTGCGCCGCTATAGCCGTAATTCCTATGTTGGCGCTGGCTGCGCCCAAATGTTCTGCGCTAGATTACTTGTGTTTGGTTCAGAGGCCAATATATGTTGGCGGCAACAACTTACTGATAAGGTATACATTACAGAGCTATAACTGCACCATAAGGAACTTATGTACTCTTTTTAGAAGTAGCAGAGGAAAGATACGAGCTTAGGCAGCAATCCGGAGATCGTTCGTAACTAGAAATGCCACTTTACTGTTATTGCATGCAGCGCTTCTTGTTTGCATCTTCTTAGTAGTCCTTTTGAAAGACTGTCACAGAGGAAGACGCTCATCAAGTTTTATTTTATGGGTAATTACCTGCACTAACATCAAGCTTTTAATATGCCCTATGGAATTTTCATTTCATATTTTACACCTACACAAGCGTTAGTGTGGGTGGACTAGTCTAAAGTGACATTCTGACTTTTCCTGCTCGCTAAAACGGTGATCTTTAATACCCCAGTCTACAGATTAGAAAAAAAACAGGATGAAATGAAGTACAGAGAACAACAGCAATAAAATGTTTCTGACCTTACTGTTAGTTTAATAAATGCAAATAAAATTAGGCCACACATCTCTGCAAATTTGTGAATGTAATGTTTTGTGGGCGTGAGTGTAATTAGATGATGGACAGATAATGTCATTCATTGTAATAAGCGGTTCTTCTTGACCTTTTTACTCACCACGAATGTATCGGCAAGTAAAATAGGATGACACCTTATGACGTACTTTTCTGACTGCAACCCTATGTAATGTAACATTCATGTAATCAGCATTTATATAGGAAAGAATACACATATTTGTTAACATTTCAACAACACTATTTCTTCGACTTTAAGGAGAGGAAGGGAGGCTAGCACTGCCATTCAATCTTAATTGAAAAATGTAAGACACTTACATTTGTATTGGATGGCTATAAGCGGTTTAGGTGTTTTTTAAAGCAGAGTTCCCCAACTCTGTCCTCAAGGCGAACCAACAGTGCATGTTTTGCAGGAAACCACAAACATTCACAGTTGGGTGAATTAGTGTTTCAACAGAGTCAATTAACAACCTGTGTGTATTTTCACAAAAGATGCACTGTTGGTGGGCATTGAGGACAGGGTTGGGGAACACTATTGTAGCCTACCTAGCAGTAAGGACAAGTCTCACTCGTCCAGCAGAAACTTGCTGGAATTGGTATGGACGAGTGACACTCGTCCTTGCCAGTAGGTAGATTTCTAGCTTCTCTGCTCCTCCATTCAGCCGTCCTGGGGAAGCCATTCTCAGCATCCGCAAAGCCAGCTGAGCAGAGAGGCTGTGGTATTCCCCCTGTTGTCCCCCCTGCTCTTTGTGTGGCCACCCCCCTTTCTTTACTTTGGAGGGTGGCAATTCCCAACCCCACTGTGTGTGGCGACCCCCCCCCCCTTCGTCGTCCCCCTACCTGCAGCCATCTCCTGCCCGATGCAAGTATACATACATAGCCTCTGATCTTCCTGCTGCTGTGTGTGGTGACCCCCGTTTGTCACCCCCCCCCCTCCCTGCAGCCATCCCCTGCCTGGTGCTAGTATACATACAGAGCCTTTGATCATCCTGAGGATGTCACACAAGCTCTGCGCTGCAGCTCTGTCTTTTCTGCCGAGGACACAGACACGCGGCTTGGTGACGTCACCATGCAGAGTGTCTGTCCTCAGCAGTGAAGACAGAGCTGACATCCTCAAGATGATCAAAGGCTCTGTATGTATACTAGCACCAGGCAGGGGATGGCTGCAGGGAGGGGGGGTGACGAACGGGGGTCACCACACACAGCAGCAGGAAGATCAGAGGCTATGTATGTATACTTGCATCGGGCAGGAGATGGCTGCAGGGAGGGGGACGATGACAAAGAGGGTGGGGGGTTGCCACACACAGCGGCAGGATGATCAAAGGCTCTGTATGTATACTTGCATCGGGCAGGGGATGGCTGCAGGGAGGGGGACGATGACACAGGGGGGTCGCCACACACAGCAGCAGGATGATCAAAGGCTCTGTATGTATACTTACATCGGGCAGGGGATTGCTGCAGGGAGGGGGTGGGACAAGGGGGGGGGTTCCACCCTCGGAAGTGAAAAAATAGGGGGGAATGCCACCCATGGGGGGGGGGGGGGGTGGAGTGAAAAAAGGGATGATTGCCACCCATGGGGGGGGGAAGTCGCCACCCTTGGAGGTAAAGAAATGGAGGATTGTTACCTGGGGTGGGGGGGGGGGGGTTTGCTGGAGAGACCATACCTGGCTAATCTAATACCGGGGACATATATACCTGCCTAAGGTGATATGGGGACATATACAACTAGCTAAAGTGTACTGGGGACATATATACCTGGCTAATCCTGTGCATCACGCACATGGGGGAGACATGGAGGTTTTTATACTCGAGTCGGTTTATACTCACCATTCACATGCTGATTCCCCGTTGTGTACCTCTGATAGTGACACGTTCCCTGGCGATTGGAGTTGATGACGCTGCGTAACCCTAACATCATCATCTGGCGGCAAACTATTTTTTTTTATTATTATTATTAAATTGAACACAATAACCTGCGGGGGATTCTGAAGACGGTGGGCGACAGGACAGATACTGTATAAATGCACACACAAGGGGGTACATTTATACAGTTGGGGGACTGTGGCGAGTCAGCAGACACGGCCAATTCCCAAGAGCTTTCAAGCTGAAATCGATCAGGAATTGGCCTACAGTGTATGGACAGCTGACAGATCTCTCTCTAATCAGATAAGATATCTGTTTCTTGGTTGAATCTGCCCATCATCACTAGATTTTGGGGGGAAATTTTGAAATTTGGTTTTGATTTTATTTTGTGTTTCAAGCTTTTATTATACTCAAAATGTATACTAGACCCTTACTAGACACATTCTGGTATGTTACAGAAAAAAGGTTATGAAAATTAATTGAACAACTTTTTGCACAGAAATCCTGGGGAAATTGAATGCCAGGGAGGTTAAAGGGCATCTGAAGATTCAGAAGAATATGAAAGCTTCCATATTTACTTCCTTTTAAACAATACATGTTGCCTGGCAGTCCTGCTGATTTATTTGACTGTAGTAGTTTCTGAACCACACCAGGAACAAGCATGCAGCTAATCTTATCAGATCTGACAATCATGTCAGAAACCCCCCTGATCTGCTGTATGCTTGTTCAGGGTCTATGACTGAAAGTAAAGGCAGAGGATAAGCAGGGTAGCTAGTCAACTGGTGTTGCTTAAAGGGAAATTAATATGGCAGCCCCCATCCCCCTCACTTTAGTTTTCTTTTAAAACAATGGCTGGTTGAAATTAACAGAGCACAGCACAATGGCACAGTAATGCCTCTTTAAATGGTCAGTGGGTGGAAATTAATAATTTTAGTACACAAACGTCCCAGCTCTATGCATTGCCAAATACCTAAGAAGGCTACACATCGCCATTATAGTTTGTGTGCATGTCATTCCTAATCCTATCTATGAGAATACTGATATAATGATACATAAACAGTTAAACTGAGATACAATTTTACAAGTAGTTACCCCAGCTCTGTTACATGTACAGAAACGGATGGAAGGCCCAGACTATCCTAAGGCAACTGAGGCTTCCTGTGCTGCTGGCAGGGATGCGTGCTGGGAAATTCCTTTGCATTGTCCTGTGACATCCAATGTAATTCTGCTGAATTCAGAACACATCAGAATAAAATATATCATATCCACTAAACTCATTTTGTCGTGTTACTGGCTTAATTCATGCCTAGAAACATATTTACTGACGTTTAGCTTATTTGTTTGTTGACTGGAAGGGAGGCCTATGCCAGACCTATAACTAGCTGATTTTTATCATTAAGCTACTGCTATGAAAAGCATTTCTAAAAGGCTAGAAACACTTTTTTCCCTACAATATGAGCAGAGACATAACATCAAAATAGGACTGATTCGTGAAAGCATATCTAGTGTTTTTCTGAGATTCCCCAGTGACTATAGTATAGGTGATTAGCACAAATGGACCAAGCTAATTACCACTGGTTTGCTAATAAATTATAAGAAATAGGTATTCTCACCCTTGGTCATACCAGATCATTGTGATGCTTGATGAGGTCTATGTGAATAGCAATTGTCAAAGAACATAAAATGTTGTCATCATAAAAGTAAATATGTGACGAGACACATTGCTAGTGCTGCATTGCACCTGCTCACAAAACTAGCCTTGCCATCCATTTATGGGAGCTTGCAATTGCTAGTATTGGGTTGAACCTGCTTTTGACTTCAGGATTGCATTTGTTCTTTGTGGCAGACATTTCTCAGAGATTTTTATCCATAATGCGCTTACTGTGGATTTGCTACTTGGACATCCATGATGCGAATCTCTACCACATCACAAAAGTGCTCTATTGGATTGAGATCTTGGGACTGTGGAGGCCATTGGAGTACAGTGAACTCATTGTCATGTTCAAGAAAACCGTTTGAGATAATATGACCTTTGTGGCGCATTCTGCTGGAAGTAACCATCAGAAGAAGAGTACATGAAGGGATGGACATGGCTAGCAACAATAATTCGGTAAGCTCTGGCATTTAAATGATGCTTAATTAATACCACACGGCCCACACTTTTATACCACCAGCCTGAACTGTTGACACAAGACAAGATGAATTCATGCTTTCATACTGTTTACACAATATACTGACCATACCATCTGAATGCCACAACCAAAATTGAGACTCCTTAGACTAGGCAATGTTTTTTCATCTTGTAATGTCTAAGTTTAGTGAGTTTGTGCAAATTTGTAGCCTCAGTTTCCTATTCTTTACTGATAGGACTTCCATCAAGTGTGGTATTTTGCTGCTGTAGCACAGCTACTTCAAGGTATGACATGTTGTGTGTTCAGAGATGACATACTGCATACCTTGGTTGTAATGAGTGGACATTTGGTCTACTGTTGCTTTTCAGTCTTTTAAAACTAGTCTGCTCAATCTCCTAGGAGTTATCTCCTAGGAGATAATTCTCATCTTATCTACAAAATAACTTTTCAGCATTTTACAATTGAAAAATTACTCAAAAGTTGGTGAAAAGGTACTATCAAAACTATATTGAGTGTTTTCTTGCTTGCTGGTGGTTTAAAGGGCATTTTATGGCAAGGTGTAAAAATATCACCTAGGAGAAAACGCAGGTGAAAAAGTGAATTGCATATGGGCCCAGATGGTTATAAGTGACATCCCAGTAGTTGAGCAGGGCTGATATATACTGGCTGCATTTTGCACTTTGCACTTTGAAAACCCCATTCTTATTTACTTGAATGAGAATCACGGCTAAATTGCTGTGATTTTGCCATGATTCTCATTCAAGGGAATAAGAATGCGCCAGCGCAAAATGCAGGCGGTGTGTATCAGCCCTTAGTGGGTCTGATTAGCTCAGTTTCAAAACCCCTGGAGTCATCCATTTCTAAAGCAGATAGATGATTAACCAGCAGCCACTGAGTTTGATTGGTTGACTTGCAATTGTTGTTTATTTGCATGCAAAGCTGTACTCTCACTTCCAGGCCACAGTCCAGTGGCGCTTTATATTAATGAGTACACCAGCACTTAGCTGTACTTAAGTAGCTAACACTTTTTTATTTTGACTTACTTTGCCTCAGAATTTTTTGCATGATGTGTTTCTGGAAATGAGATTCCATCTCTGCAGCTTTAGTAATAATGGCTGAGGGACAATACTGTACAAATGTCTGCATAACGAGTAAAGATCACAGACTATTTGCCTGAATCCTTTGAAATGGTTCAATCCTGGCTTTCATGACTGACATCATCTCAAGCTACATTAAACCTATATAATTTTCTCATCTTCTATAATAAAAGGAAACCATCCTGTATATAAAGGCACTAGTGATAAGCAGACAGTAATTTTAGTGTTCATAAGATTAATGACCCCTGATTGCGCGAAGATTTCTCTTTGAAAGACAATATTCACTTTACATGCTGTAGGGGAGGAATAGGATAGAATTTTCTATAATCACATCAGCTTACTTTCTCTATTTCTCATGCAGCAAGCTGTGCTTGAAGCTGTATGTACCTGAATTCACTTTCTGCCTGTGTGTATGATTTACTATACCTCCCTCTATCCATCCATAATATCACACTATTTGTAATATACCCTTTGTCAGTTCTACTGACTCTGCCTTTTTTTTTTCTTTTAATGTCTGCAAAATCTGCCGATTCTGTGTTTTTATACCAGTGGGTTCCACAACAAATCACTCTTTTTATTTTTTTCCCCACTTGAACTGTTGCCACATTTCTTGTAACTAAACGTGCAAATTACTTTACAGTTATTACAAGTCAGAAGTCAACCTAAAACTAATGCTAAAGCTGTAGAAGGGGTTCGGTGATTCTTATAGAGACCAAGAGAAACTAAACGAGAAGTAAAGAGAGATCAGGAGCCCAATGGTACAGTATTGTTAGGTATAGGGGATGATTATATACTCGCGAAGGTGGGTTGCAGTTCCTGCAACCACTGTATAGGCCTGCGGGGAATTCACCATCCCCACTCGGTGCACCAGGTCCTGCTAGATACTGGATGGTCGCTCTCTTGTAGTTCAATGCACTTAACAGAAAACTGTAAAGCTATTACCTCCAAAGGAGATCTGACTGATAGAAGGGTGGGGTAGAAGCACCCAAAATATATGGGTGTTAAAACTTTAAAACAAAAAATGTAAATGAAAGGTAATTTCTTACCTTTCTAGAAGATACAAACAGCAGTTCAACTGGTGGAAAAAGTGTATTCAAAAAATTGACAGCACGTTTCCAGGTCATGGCCCACTTCCTCAGGTCAATACAAAAAATGCCTTAGCAGATTAAGGAGTAGAGTGTAGGCACTGCTATACAAGAATAGAACATAGGCACCTACACTCTACTCCTTATGCTGCTAAGGCATTTTTGTATTGGCCTTAAGAAGAAGCAAGCCATGACCCGGGAAACGCGTTGTCAGACTGCTTTTTGAATAAAAACTTTTTTCCCGTTTAACTGGTGTCTATATCTTCTGGCAGGCAGATGGGCATTGCTATATCCATTTGACATGGGCTATATCCATTTGCGTGTGTAATTTTAAAAGGTAAAACTTTAAACATTGTTACTACAGAAATGTTATATACAGCTCTGCTTACTTTATTTAATTTTACTTCTGTCTGTTTACTTGCACTACTTTTACCATTATTTATAGGAAGTCAAAACACTTGCAGGTGAGACAATTGAGTACTTGAGCAGAAAGTAGTAACCAATTATATATACAGGTGAACTTCACAGACTCTGCCAAGGAAGATATGGGCATTCACTAAACATTGCACTACTACTGCAGCTTTAAGTGAGCATGTTTTAAATTTCCTGCCATGGCCTCAATTCACTAAGCTTTATCAAACACTTTAACAAACATTTGATAATTTACCTCATGGTTAAAATCTAATTTTGAATTGACTAAGGTGTTATAGATTTATTGATCGTTTTATCGATAAAACATTCAATACATATATAACCATGGGCGTAGCAATAGAGGGTGCAGAGGCTGCATCCGCATCAGGGCCCTTGGGCCAGAGGGGCCCTGGGGGCCCTTCCTCTACTACAGTATTAGGTTTCTATTGGTCCTGTGCTCATAATAATCACTTCTATAGATACTTTCAATAGTGGTAATCATTATCAAATTGTTCCCCCATCCCCTTCTTGCACCTCTGACACTGTAGTTGCCATTGGCAGGTTTTGGTGCACTGTATCAATTGTTATGTATAGAGTGCTTGGGGGCCCCCAATGTAAAACTTGCATCAGAGCCCACAGCTCCTTAGCTATGCCACTGTAAATAACACCTTAGTGAATTCAAAATTAGATTTTATCCATGAGGTAAATTATCAAACGTTTGACATAGTGTTTGATAAAGCTTAGTGAATTGAGGCCCAAGTCTGGAAAAAAATATTTGGCTTAGGGCTCGTTTCCACTACGATATGTGTGTATTGTGGGGGGATGCAATATGTGCGTGTCTTCCAAAGAACAAAATATATATTTTTTCAGAAACTAATGCTTGCAATAAACCACATTAGGTGGAACCAGCCCAATCTAACTGGATGGTTTACATAAAATAGCCATGCACTCCTTGCCTGACTGGATTCCAGACTTCTTGGACTTAGCAGCCTTTTTCCCTACACTATTATTTCATTTGAATTTTCAGTTCAAAAGAAGGTGCAGGAAATATGGAATACTGTTCTTCTTCATTATCATGGACAGCAAAATGAATCTCCACGCTCATAATCCTTGTTTAAAAAAAAAAAAAAAAAAAGTAAAGTAGTTTGCTTAGTATTAGGGCCCATTCTCACTTGAGCGGGAATCTCGCGATTCCCGCTCTAGGCAAACCGCTAGCGGTTTTTAAAAAAACGCTACAACATGTAACAAATGGCAGTGTTCTCACTGCCGTGTTTGCGGTTAGCGTTAACCGCAAACGTGTTACCTGCAACGGTTTTCCGGTGGTTCGCAATTAGCGTTTAGCGATCACGATTAGCATGCATAGCACCGCTAATCGCGATTGCTCCAAAACCGCCGCAGTGTCCAGCGATTTTCCACGTTAATCGCGGGAAAATCACTCCCGCAGTTTTAGATGTGAACGGGCCCTAAGGAAGGTTTTGGTGCTGTATAGTAGAACACGTCTACAACCTCATTCTATCCTGCTAATTTGCACTCCACCTTCACTGTTCCGCCTCCTCCTATGTGCCCTCCCCCTTCTTTGACATTCATATGGCTCTGTACTCTCCATCTTCTCCATTTGCCACTGTAGCTGAACCCCTGTCACTGTAATAAACCCACCTAGCGCTCATCTGTACTTTAGCCAAGTGCCTATTGTGCAAGCAAACCACCATAGAGCGTAACTCTGGCTGGACTAACCACTGCAATGATGAAAAATTGCTCACTCAGCGCCTCCATAGCCACCAATTGCATTGTGCCTATGAGGGTGCCCAAATTACCAGACAGGCCTCACGCCCATATTACCTGCATTGTACATGTACTTTGTGCGTGTAGTGTGCTATAGAAAGGGGAGAGAAAATGGAAGAAGACCTCTCATTGCAATAGAGTACAATTGCAGTCAGTCACAATTTTCTTCGCAGTCAGTTGTTAGCCTATGCCTATTCTTTTTAACTGGGTCAGCTGTACTGTACAAAGAGATGCCTATATGAACATCAGACTGTCACCCAGTCTGATAATCAATGATTAGTTCCAGCAGCTGAAATTCTAATGTAAAGCACTTTAGTTAATGCTTTGAGCAATGTAATGAAAAAATATAACAGATAATAAAGTCATGTCTGAACCAATATCTCAGAAAAGGGTGTTAATATTTTGCAACGTAAGCCAGCTTTCTGCCTTTTTTCTTTGTCTACATTGTATGTGATAATGTAGGATAGCAATTAAGTGAAATAGCTGAATACTATATGTGGCAGTCAGCCCCCACAGACTGTTTATAGATAAAGAGATCTGATCTATTGTGCTATTACAGTATTCAAAACCCTGTACTTAGTGAAATCAGCAGTACTCACATGGAGGATGTAGTGGTTATAAATGTAAGATAAATATTATATTGGTTATAAATGTAACAGAAATATTTGAATACAGTTGGATTTAAGTTGGCATTATGCCCCCCTCCCCATATTATAAGCATAAGATATACAACATATTCTATTGATAAGGTAATCCGTAGTAACAAAGCCAAGAACCAAGAAAATATTTGCACATTCTAATTTAATGATGTACAGTTGTGTTCAAAATTATTCAACCCCCACTGAAATTGAGTGTTTTGGCCAGTTTGACATTGATTTTGATCATTTCAGTCATCTTCTTTACAATTAAATCAAAGAGGCACTTGTAAGTCAGACAAATATAACATAACATTTATAATGAAATAACCACAAATGTCTTTTCTGTGCTCACATCATTATCAGTGTTATTCAACCCCCAAGTGACATTCATTCTTAGTACTTAGTACCACATCCGTTTCCAGTTATAACAGCTTTTAAACGTGAAGCATAGCTTGACACAAGTGTCTTGCAGCAAACTACGGGTATCTTAGCCCATTCTTCATGGGCAAAAGCCTCCAGTTCAGTCACATTCTTAGGCTTGCGCGCTGCAACTGCTTTCTTTAAGTCCCACCAGAAGTTCTCAATCGGATTTAATGGACTTACGAGCTGAAAATGCTTAAACAAGTTAAATACCTTTTTAAATTCTGCATGTATGGAGGACGCCTTCCACACCCTTCCATTCATTCCGCCTTGCCCCCCAGTAAAATAGCCCCGCCCGGTCGGGTCCCGACCCCTCCGAACAGGTCAGGTTGAAATTCCCCCCCTCAATATGGCTGCCACAGATGGCTGCGGCTGCGCAGTCCGCATAGACGCGATTGCGGCTGCGCAGCTCTAGGGCCTCCTCCCGCCGCGTCATCAATCCATGACTGATCGATGACGTGGCGAGAGAAGACCAATACTTACCTAAGAAGAGGGAAACCTCTCTGCATCCTGTAGAGGCTTCCCATGCCATCCTCCAGTCCACCATTGTGAGCGTCGAGCGAGGAGGACCCCCCAAAGGAATCCAACAAGCTCTTGTTGGACTCCAAGCTCCTCTTCAAGCACGAGCGCAGCCACACCTGCACAGTAAGCCGGAGCCCATGCCGTCCCATGTCAGCCGTGCTCATGTCGAGTGCAGTGCTCAAGCATGCACAAGTGAAATGTGCAGGAGGGTCCCGGACAGCAGCAGAGTGCCAAATGATGGTGTGGGAAACCTTTTGAGGATCCAGAGGCTTCTTTTTACTTCAGTAAGGTTTTTATTTTAGACCCGAAGTTCACCTTGGTTTCTCTTTTAATTGAATCTTAAGTGAAATCTAAAAGGAAAAACAGATACCCACCTAAGGAAAGGGAAGACTCTGGGTCCTGTAGAGCCTTCCCGTTCTCCAGCTGGTTCCCCCGTTTCCCTGCAGGCTCCCCGTTAGCAGTCCATGACCAATTTGGTCGTGGACTGCTCTCATCCGGGTAGGGGAGACTTCGGCAGTCTTCATAAGCACTCAGGCGGGTGCGCTTGCGCATACGCAGTATGGAGCAGCCCGTTTTTGGAAGCCTTCACAACCTGGAAGAGAGCAGTCTGTGACCAAATTGTTCATGGACTGCTAACGGGGAGCATGCGGGAAAATGAGGAGACCAGGAGGAGAACGGAAAGGCTCTATAGGACCCAGAGCCTTCCCTCTCCTTAGGTGAGGTCCAGGAGGTTAGCATAATGTCTGGTAATGCTAGAGCCCTGAGGTAGTCAGTCCACCAACAGAAAACCGTCTGTGTTCCAGAAAATGGACACCATGGGCTTGATTCACTAAGACAAATAGCATGCCTTATCAAAGTTATCATGCCTTATCAGAGTAGCATAGCGAGCACTATGAACTTATGCCTGCTAATTGGCAACTCCACTCGTCCTGCGCTGAGCCCCTGCGGGTTCGTAGCGCTCGCTATGCTACTCTGATAAGGTGTGTTAACTTTGATAAGGCGTGTTATCTCTGATAAGGCATGCTATTTGTCTTAGTGAATCAAGCCCCATGACTTGGCTGATTTCTGAGTTCAGAACTTCAACTGCCGGGGAGGACACACTGTGGTGGCATCCCTTTCACTGTTGCTTTTGTTTCAGGACCATAAATGTGGAACCAGGTTTCATCCTTAGTCACTAGCCTAGCCAAAATGTCATTTGCAGCTTAAAAACTTTGTAAAATAGCTTTGGATGCTTCAACTCATTCCTACTTCTGATCACTGTTCAAACATTTCCACACCAACTTTACTTAAAGCTTGCGCATGTCTAGGATAGTAGCGATAACAAGCCCAACACACTCCCTTGAGATGTCCAGTATCTGGGCTTATCTCTTTTGAAGATATTCGCTGGTCCTTGTAAAATAAACAAAAAAAAACAAAACCCTTGCACGGTTTTTGCCTTTTTGCATCATCGCTAACACAGTAAAGGAACCAGCCTTTAACCACTTCCCGACCGCCTAACGCACAGAGGCGGCCGGGAAGTGGAGCCCTGAAGGACCGGCTCACCCACAGAGGCGGCGGTCCTTCTAAGGGCATGGGCGGAGCGATCGCGTCATCCGTGACGCGATCCTCCGCCGGCGCCTGTCACCGCTCGCTCGCCGCAACATCCCGCCGGCTATACGGAAGCGCCGGCGGGATGTTAACCCCGCGATCGCCGCATACAAAGTGTATAATACACTTTGTAATGTTTACAAAGTGTATTATACAGGCTGCCTCCTGCCCTGGTGGTCCCAGTGTCCGAGGGACCACCAGGGCAGGCTGCAGCCACCCTAGTCTGCACCCAAGCACACTGATTTCTCCCCCCCCTGCCCCAGATCGCCCACAGCACCCATCAGACCCCCCCCTGCCCACCCCCCAGACCCCTGTTTGCACCCAATCACCCCCCTAATCACCCATCAATCACTCCCTGTCACTATCTGTCAACGCTATTTTTTTTTATCCCCCCCCCCTGCTCCCTGCCCCCTCCTGATCACCCCCCACCCCTCAGATTCTCCCCAGACCACCCCCCCCCCCAGACCACCCCCCCCTGTTTACTGTATGCATCTATCCCCCTGATTACCTGTCAATCACCCGTCAATCACCCCCTGTCACTGACACCCATCAATCAGCCCCTAACCTGCCCCTTGCGGGCAATCTGATCACCCCCCCACACCAATAGATCGCCCACAGATCCGACATCAGATCACCTCCCAAATCCATTGTTTACATCTATTCTCTCCTCTAAACACCCACTAATTACCCATCAATCACCCCCTATCACCACCTGTCACTTTTACCTATCAGATCAGACCCTAATCTGCCCCTTGCGGGCACCCAATCACCCGCCCACACGCTCAGATTGCCCTCTGACCCCCCCTTATCAATTCACCAGTGCATTAATTACATCTGTTCTTCCCTGTAATAACCCACTGATCACCTGTCAATCACCTGCCAATCACCTATCACCCATCAATCACCCCCTGTCACTGCCACCCATCAATCAGCCCCTAACCTGCCCCTTGCGGGCAATCTGATCACCCACCCACACCATTAGATCGCCCGCAAACCCGCCGTCAGATTACCTCCCAAATGTATCGTTTACATCTGTTATCTTCTCTAAACACCCACTAATTACCCATCAATCACCCATCAATCACCCCCTATCACCACCTGTCACTGTTACCTATCAGATCAGACCCTAATCTGCCCCTTGCGGGCACCCAATCACCCGCCCACACGCTCAGATTGCCCTCAGACCCCCATACCCCTTATCAATTCGCCAGTGCATTAATTACATCTGTCCTTCCCTGTAATAACCCACTGATCACCTGTCAATCACCTGCCAATCACCTATCACCCATCAATCACCCCCTGTCACTGCCACCCAACAATCAGCCCCTAACCTGCCCCTTGCGGGCAATCTGATCACCCACCCACACCAATAGATCGCCCGCAGATCCGACATCAGATCACCACCCAAGCGCAGCGTTTACATCTATTCTCTCCTCTAAACACCCACTAATTACCCATCAATCACCCATCAATCACTCCCTATCACCACCTGTCACTGTTACCTATCAGATCAGACCCTAATCTGCCCCTTGCGGGCACCCAATCACCCGCCTACACGCTCAGATTGCCCTCAGACCCCCCCTTATCAATTCGCCAGTGCAATATTTACATCTGTCCTTCCCTGTAATAACCCACTGATCACCTGTCAATCACCTGCCAATCACCTATCACCCATCAATCACCCCCTGTCACTGCCACCCAACAATCAGCCCCTAACCTGCCCCTTGCGGGCAAACTGATCACCCACCCACACCAATAGATCGCCCGCAGATCCGACATCAGATCACCACCCAAGCGCAGTGTTTCCATCTATTCTCTCCTCTAAACACCCACTAATTACCCATCAATCACCCATCAATCACCCCCTATCACCACCTGTCACTGTTACCCATCAGATCAGACCCTAATCTGCCCCTTGCGGGCACCCAATCGCCCGCCTACACGCTCAGATTGCCCTCAGACCCCCCCTTATCAATTCGCCAGTGCAATATTTACATCTGTTCTCCCCTGTAATAACCCACTGATTACCTGTCAATCACCTATCAATCACCCATCAATCACCCCCTGTCACTGCCACCCATCAATCACCCGCTGTCACTGCCACCCATCAATCACCCGCTGTCACTGCCACCCATCAATCAGCCCCTAACCTGCCCCTTGCGGGCAAACTGATCACCCACCCACACCAATAGATCGCCCGCAGATCCGACTTTAGCTCACCACCCAAGCGCAGTGTTTCCATCTATTCTCTACCCTAAACACCCACTAATTACCCATCAATCACCCCCTGTCACTGCTACCTATCAGATTAGACCCCTATCTGCCCCTAGGGCACTCAATCACCCGCCCACACCCTCAGAATGCCCTCAGACCCCAGCCCTGATCACCTCGCCAGTGCATTGCTTGCATCTATTCCCCCCTCTAATCACACCTTGAGACACCCATCAATCACCTCCTGTCACCCCCTAGCACACCTACCCATCAGATCAGGCCCCAATTTGCCCCGTGTGGGCTCCTGATCACTCGGCCAAACCCTCAGACCCCCTTCTGATCACATCCCCAGTGCATTGATTGCATCTATTTTCCCCTCTAACCACCCCCTGAGACACCCATCAATCACCTCCTGTCACCCCCCTAGCACTCCTATCCATCAGATCAGGCCCAATACAACCTGTCATCTAAAAGGCCACCCTGCTTATGACCGGTTCCACAAAATTCGCCCCCTCATAGACCACCTGTCATCAAAATTTGCAGATGCTTATACCCCTGAACAGTCATTTTGAGACATTTGGTTTCTAGACTACTCACGGTTTTGGGCCTGTAAAATGCCAGGGCGGTATAGGAACCCCACAAGTGACCCCATTTTAGAAAAAAAGACACCCCAAGGTATTCTGTTAGGTGTATGACGAGTTCATAGAAGATTTTATTTTTTGTCAAAAGTTAGCGGAAATTAATTTTTATTGGTTTTTTTTCACAAAGTGTCATTTTTCACTAACTTGTGACAAAAAATAAAATCTTCTATGAACTCGCCATACACCTAACGGAATACCTTGGGGTGTCTTCTTTCTAAAATGGGGTCACTTGTGGGGTTCCTATACTGCCCTGGCATTTTAGGGGCCCTAAACCGCGAGGAGTAGTCTAGAAAACAAATGCTTCAAAATGACCTGTGAATAGGACGTTGGGCCCCTTAGCGCACCTAGGCTGCAAAAAAGTGTCACATGTGGTACCGCCGTACTCAGGAAAAGTAGTATAATGTGTTTTGGGGTGTATTTTTACACATACCCATGCTGGGTGGGAGAAATTTCTATGTAAATGGACAATTGTGTGTAAAAAATCAAACAATTGTCATTTACAGAGATATTTCTCCCACTTAGCATGGGTATGTGTAAAAATACACCCCAAAACGCATTATACTACTTCTCCTGAGTACAGCGGTACCACATGTGTGGCACTTTTTTACACCCTAAGTACGCTAAGGGGCCCAAAGTCCAATGAGTACCTTTAGGATTTCACAGGTCATTTTGCGACATTTGGTTTCAAGACTACTCCTCACGGTTTAGGGCCCCTAAAATGCCAGGGCAGTATAGGAACCCCACAAATGACCCCATTCTAGAAAGAAGACACCCAAAGGTATTCCGTACGGAGTATGGTGAGTTCATAGAAGATTTTATTTTTTGTCACAAGTTAGCGGAAAATGACACTTTGTGAAAAAAAACTATTAAAATCAATTTCCGCTAACTTGTGACAAAAAAATAAAAACTTCTATGAACTCACCATACTCCTAACGGAATACCTTGGGGTGTCTTCTTTCTAAAATATGGTCATTAGTGGGGTTCCTATACTGCCCTGGCATTTTAGGGGCCCTAAACCGTGAGGAGTAGTCTTGAAACAAAAATGACCTGTGAAATCCTAAAGGTACTCATTGGACTTTGGGCCCCTTAGTGCAGTTAGGGTGCAAAAAAGTGCCACACATGTGGTATCGCCATACTCGGGAGAAGTAGTACAATGTGTTTTGGGGTGTATTTTTACACATACCCATGCTGGGTGGGAGAAATACCTCTGTAAATGACAATCTTTTGATTTTTTTTACACACAATTGTCCATTTACAGAGGTATTTCTCCCACCCAGCATGGGTATGTGTAAAAATACACCCCAAAACACATTGTACTACTTCTCCCGAGTATGGCGATACCACATGTGTGGCACTTTTTTGCACCCTAACTGTGCTAAAGGGCCCAAAGTCCAATGAGTACCTTTAGGATTTCACAGGTCATTTTGAGAAATTTCGTTTCAAGACTACTCCTCACGGTTTAGGGCCCCTAAAATGCCAGGGCAGTATAGGAACCCCACAAATGACCCCATTTTAGAAAGAAGACACCCCAAGGTATTCCGTTAGGAGTATGGTGAGTTCATAGAAGATTTTATTTTTTGTCAAAAGTTAGCGGAAATTGATTTTAATTGTGTTTTTTCACAAAGTGTCATTTTCCGCTAACTTTTGACAAAAAATAAAATCTTCTATGAACTCACCATACTCCTAACGGAATACCTTGGGGTGTCTTCTTTCTAAAATGGGGTCATTTGTGGGGTTCCTATACTGCCCTGGCATTTTAGGGGCCCTAAACCGTGAGGAGTAGTCTTGAAACGAAATTTCTCAAAATGACCTGTGAAATCCTAAAGGTACTCATTGGACTTTGGGCCCTTTAGCGCAGTTAGGGTGCAAAAAAGTGCCACACATGTGGTATCGCCGTACTCAGGAGAAGTAGTATAATGTGTTTTGTGGTGTATTTTTACACATACCCATGCTGAGTGGGAGAAATATCTCTGTAAATGGACAATTGTGTGTAAAAAAAAATAACAAATTGTCATTTACAGAGATATTTCTCCCACCCAGCATGGGTATGTGTAAAAATACACCCCAAAACACATTATACTACTTCTCCTGAGTACGGCAATACCACATGTGTGGCACTTTTTTGCAGCCTAACTGCGCTAAGGGGTCCAAAGTCCAATGAGCACCTTTAGGCTTTACAGGGGTGCTTACAATTTAGCACCCCCCAAAATGTCAGGACAGTAAACACACCCCACAAATGATCCCATTTTGGAAAGTAGACCCTTCAAGGTATTCAGAGAGGGGCATGGTGAGTCCGTGGCAGATTTCATTTTTTTTTGTCGCAAGTTAGAAGAAATGGAAACTTTTTTTTTTTTTTTTTTCTCACAAAGTGTCATTTTCCGCTTACTTGTGACAAAAAATAATATCTTCTATGAACTCACTATGCCTCTCAGTGAATACTTTGGGATGTCTTCTTTCCAAAATGGGGTCATTTGGGGGGTATTTATACTATCCTGGAATTCTAGCCCCTCATGAAACATGACAGGGGGTCAGAAAAGTCAGAGATGCTTGAAAATGGGAAAATTCACTTTTTGCACCATAGTTTGTAAACGCTATAACTTTTACCCAAACCATTAAATATACACTGAATTGGTTTTTTTTAATCAAAAACATGTTTGTCCACATTTTTCGCACTGCATGTATACAGAAATTTTACTTTATTTGAAAAATGTCAGCACAGAAAGTTAAAAAAATCATTTTTTTGCCAAAATTCATGTCTTTTTTGATGAATATAATAAAAAGTAAAAATTTGAAAGTCGAGAGAAAGCGATGGTGCACATCCAGCTAAAACGTCATTTTATTAATGCAGTTTAAAATCAATAAACAAAGTTACAGACCAGCAATGTGGAGAGAGGTACAAGCAGCAGAGGATCCTCTGCTGCTTGTACCTCTCTCCACATTGCTGGTCTGTAACTTTGTTTATTGATTTTAAACTGCATTAATAAAATGACGTTTTAGCTGGATGTGCACCATCGCTTTCTCTCGACTTTCAAGTGTTAACCTATGGTTGGATGAGTGGCACTCTGACAGCTGGTGAATTATCCTGTGCATGGACTTTCTCTGCAAACAGTGATAAAAAGTAAAAATCGCAGGAGCAATCAAATAGCACCAAAAGAAAGCTTTATTAGTGACAAGAAAAGGAGCCAAAATTCATTTAGGTGGTAGGTTGTATGAGCGAGCAATAAACCGTGAAAGCTGCAGTGGTCTGAATGGAAAAAAAGTGGCCGGTCCTTAAGGGGTAGAAAGCCCTAGGTCCTCAAGTGGTTAAAGAGACACTGAAGCGAGAATAATTCTCGCTTCAGAGCTCATAGTTAGCATGGGGCACGTGTGCCCCTGCTAAAACGCCGCTATCCTGCGGCTAAACGGGGGTCCCTTCACCCCCAAACATCCCCCCCCCCCCCGCAAAATCAACGACCAAATTGGTCGTAGATTTTGCTGCTCCTAGAGGCAGGGCTAACGGCTGCAGCCCTGCCTCTAGTCGCGTCTATCAGCGGCGCATTGCCGCCTCTCCCCCGCCCCTCTCAGCGAAGGAAGACTGAGAGGGGCGGGGGAGAGGCGGAGATACGCGCTGACAGACGCGCGTGGGGCAGGGCAGCGGCGGTTAGCCCTGCCTCTATCCGGAAGAGATCCCCGGCTGCACGGAGGGGATTTCGGGGGGTAAGGGACCCCCGTTTAGCCGCTAGCGGCGTTTTAGCAGGGGCACACATGCCCCTGCTAACTATGAGCTCTGAAGCGAGAATTATTCTCGCTTCAGAGTCTCTTTAAAGGGAAGGTCCAAGCAAAATAAAAAAATGAGTTTCACTTACCTGGGGCTTCTACCAGCCCCATGCAGCCATCCTGTGCCCTCGTAGTCCCTCACTGCTGCTACAGTCCCCCGCTGGCAGCTTGCCGACCTCGGAGGTCGGCGGGCCACATTGCGTACATTTTTATGCATTCCGCTAGTGCAGGAACATTAACACATACATTTTTACGCATTACTGGTTCAATGCGTACATTTTTACGCATTGAACCAGTAATGCGCAAAAATGTATGTGTTAATGTTCTTGCACTAGTGTGAATGCGTAAGAATGTACGCAATGCGGTCCGCCAACCTCCGAGGTCGGCAAGCCGCCAGCGGGGGACTGGAGCAGCAGTGAGTGACTACGAGGGCACAGGATGGCTGCATGGGGCTGGTAGATTTTGTTTGGACCTTCCCTTTAAAGTGTTGCTATCATAAATCTGGCATAGTGGGGTCTGAACCCTCTATAACAGTAATTATAGATTGAATAATTAGCTTATGGACAGCATCGCATGGTTGCCAGGTCAGTTAAGGTTTGGTGGCGCCCACTGTGGGGTGTATCTTTAACAGTGATATGCCCAGTCTGAGATAGCCAGCTTCTGACAGTGCTGTAGGAAGGACACTTCTCCCTCAGTGTTTGTGACATCTCAATATAAATGTCTTTGCTAACGTTCCCTGGAGAAACAACATTTCATGACAGCCTGTAACTCCAACAATGTGCAACTTGCTTGTTCCTCTGCTATCACAGCTTTCCACTAAAAGAAAACAATAGTTTTAAGAATTGCAAACACCTTGTATTTGCACGGTTACATACTAAAATATCAGGCTGTCATATGCTCCATACACTCCTTTTTTCTATTTCCTCTTGAAGCGGCAAAAACAGGAATTTATCAGCACCCCCTTGTATAATACTTATGGTGCCTTTCAGTGAGACGTTTGCAGAGCTTGGAAACCCTATGTCTTCCCTTATTGATTAGTACTAGGGATGGGACGAATCCACAATTTCTTCGAATCCGAATCCGGATCCGAATCTAAAAAGGTTCTCGAATATCTCGAACCTTTCGAATCCCGAATCTAACGAATCCTGCACATAAAAATGGTGCGATCCGTGGTATAGTTGCCCGCAGTATAGGTACCCAGGCATAGGTAGCGAGGTAAAGGTGCCTTCAGTATAGCTAGCTAGGTATGGGTGCCTTCAATATTGGTAGCTTTCAGTATAGGTAGCAAGGTATAGGGGCCTTCAGTATAGGTAGCAGGGTTTATGGGCCTTCAGTATAGGTAGCAGGGTATATGGGCCTTCAGTATAGGTGTCAGGGAATATGGGCCTTCAGTATAGGTAGCAGGGTATATGGGCCTTCAGTATAAGTAGCAGGGTATATGGGCCTTCAGTATAGGTAGCAGGGTATATGGGCCTTCAGTATAGGTAGCAGGGTATATGGGCCTTCAGTATAGGTAGCAGGGTATATGGGCCTTCAGTATAGGTAGCAGGGTATATGGGCCTTCAGTATAGGTAGCAGCGTATATGTGCCTTCAGTATAGGTAGGTAGCAGGGTATAGAGGCCTTCAGTATCGGTAGCAAGGTACATGTGCCTTCAGTATCGGTAGCAAGGTATAGGGGCCTTCAGTATAGGTAGCACAGTACATGTGCTTTCAGTATTGGTAGGTAACTAGGTAAAGGGGCCTTCAGTATAGGTAGCAGGGTATATGTGCCTTCAGTATAGGTAGCAGGGTATATGTGCCTTCAGTATAGGTAGGTAGCTAGGTATAGGGGCCTTCAGTATAGGTAGTAAGATACATGTGCCTTCAGTGTAGGTAGGTAAAGGGACCTTCAGTATAGGTAGCAGGGTATAGGGCCTTAAGTATAGGTAGGTATGTAGGTAGGTAGGTATAGGAGCCTTTAGGTAGGTAGGTAGGTAAAGGGACCTTCAGTATAGGTAGCAGGGTATAGGGCCTTAAGTATAGGTAGGTATGTAGGTAGGCAGGTATAGGTGCCTTTAGGTAGGTAGGTACGTATAGGGGGCCTGTAGGTAGGTAGGTATTGAGGCCTGTAGGTAGGTATAGTGGCCTGTAGGTAGGTAGGTATAGGGGCCTTTAGGTAGGTAGGTAGGTATAGGGGCCTTTAGGTAGGTAGGTAGGTACGTATAGGGGGCCTTTAGGTAGGTATAGGGGGCCTTTAGGTAGGTGGGTATAGCGGCCTGTAGGTAGGTAGGTAGGTAGGTATAGCGGCCTGTAGGTAAGGATAGTGGCCGGTAGGTAGGTATAGTGGCCTGTAGGTAGGTATAGTTGCCTGTAGGTAGGTAGGTATAGTGTCCGGTAGATGGTAGGTATAGGTGCCTTTAGGTAGGTAGGTATGTATAGGGGGCCTGTAGGTAGGTAGGTATTGAGGCCTGTAGGTAGGTATAGTTGCCTGTAGGTAGGTAGGTATAGTGTCCGGTAGGTAGGTAGGTATAGGTGCCTTTAGGTAGGTAGGTATGTATAGGGGGCCTGTAGGTAGGTAGGTAGGTATAGGGGCCTTTAGGTAGGTAGGTATAGGGGCCTTTAGGTAGGTATAGGGGCCTTTAGGTAGGCAGGTAGGTACGTATAGGGGGCCTTTAGGTAGGTATAGGGGGCCTTTAGGTAGGTATAGGGGCCTGTAGGTAAGTAGGTATAGCGGCCTGTAGGTAGGTAGGTATAGCGGCCTGTAGGTAGGTAGGGATAGGTAGGTAGATAGAACCCCCCTCCCCCGCCAACCCCCCCACGGCCCCCTCCGTCCCCAGTGCCTTCTCCGCTCACCCCTGCATAATAATCTACTCACCTTTCCCGTGGAGCGCAGAGTGGCAGACCTCTTCGTTACTTCCCTGTTCCCTCTAGTGGCCGGACCGGCTCTTACTGATGACGACATTGTAAGAGCCGGTCACTAGGGGGAACCAGGAAGTCGGCGAGAGGTCTGCTGCTCTGCGCTCCGCTATGGATAGGTGAGTGGATGGTAACTATGCGGGCAGGGGGGGCGAGCGGAGGAGGCGCGGGGGGGTCGGAGGAGGACGAGTGCGAGTGGCGGATGCGCGGCGATGCGGCGTCGGGATTCGGCGGATTCGTATAGTGGAAAATGGCGTCGGGATTCGAATCCACGAATCTCGAATATTTCCTAATATTCGAGGGATTCGTGGATTCGCCGGATTCGTCGTCCCACCCCTAATTAGTACTATCTTGGGATGAGCATGCCTATGCATGTTTAGTTATTGTACAGCAAAGAGCTGTGCCCCAATTAGAACTGGATCATTAGGACATTCTTGAACAGTTACAACCTCAAATTTCCAGGGTTGAATTCCAAATGATAGGAATATAGCACTCTTGCCTTGCAGCGCTGGGTCCCCATTTTAAATCCCAGCCAGGGCACCATCTGCATGGAGTTTGTATGTTCTCCCGGTGTCTGTGTGGGTTTACTCCGGGAACCCCAGTTTCCTCCCACATCCCAAAAACATACAGATAAGTTAATTCTCTTAAATTAGCCCTAGACTACGATACATACACTGCATGTTACATACATAGACATATGACTATGGTAGGGATTCGATTGTGAGCTCCTCTAAGGGCCCTTTTCCACCTGCAATCGCTAGCGTTCACGCTGAACGCTAGCGATTGCTGAATCGCAAAACCGGCGATTCCCCCGACGTTTGCGGCCGCAATTTTGCTATGCTATGCACTGCATAGCAAAATCGCGGCAATTATCGCTCCGCCGCGCGTTCGCGTTCCCGACAAAAGCGAATCGCGGTAGTGGAAATGACCTACCGCGATTCCTATGTTAAAAAGCAAACCGTAGCGATTGTAAAATCGCTAGCGGTTTGCGGTTTTGCGATTCAGCCAGCGCAAACGCGCTGGTGGAAAAGGACAGTTAAGTGACAAAACAATATACTCTGTACAGCGCTGCAAAGATGTCAGCACTATATTAATACTAAATAATAATAATATAACCGTGCTTGCACATTCTACCTGCTTGAAATCCAGTGTGCTGTCATTTGGGAAAAGAAGTGCTAACGATTCTGCTTTTGTTACAACTTAAAATCTTCTTCCATAAAGCTGCAAACTTGCTTGCAGTGATTTGTAGTATGACAGATGCAGGAGCTCCGTGTAGTGATAAACGTAATGACCTAATTATGAATACGCAAAATTTAGCGTAATTCGCGAAATAACGATTACGGCCGTAATTGAAATTTTGCAAAATTACAAGAAGTTTCGTGTTTATGGGGAATTACTTGTTTGTGTTATGTAAATTACGATAACTTACGTAACACAAACATGTCAGAATTTTGTGTTTAACACGGAAATTCGTACGTTCTCGAAATTGTGTTCCAGTCCAAAGCCTCCTAAAACCTCAAAAGCGACAGCATTTGCAGGTACCTTTGCATTATCAGAGATTGCAAGGCCCAAAACCAAGTGTCTCAGCATGTATTACCGCTATGTGCACCTTGACAAAGAGCACCTGTCTTAGAAGTGCCTGCAGATAGAACTTCCTGATACATTTAAAGCGACAGCATGTTCAGGGGCCTTTGCATTATCAGTAATTGCAATCAGTAATTGAAATCAATGAGTGACTTTCCATGAGTTTAGTCATTATCTAAATGTGCATAATTACTATTAGAAACGAAATTATGTCCATTTTCGTAATTAAAATAACTGTTTCTATCAAAAACACGAAATTAAGAAATTTTGCGCTAAACGCGAATTTACATCGAAACCGAAATTATGAAACCGAAATTTCACTTTCGGAATTCAGAATTATGGTTGGTATGGCAATTACGAATTTGTGTCATAGCAGCAAAATTCGCATCCGTAATTGAGGAAACGCGAAATTACAAAAATTTCGGTTGAACCCTAGTCCTGTGGTGTATTTAAGCAGGCAATTTTAGGTGTTTTGAATGTTCAGTTTCCATTACATCCTCTCTGAATGTCATTTTATAAGATTGGGACATTTCCAATTGCAATTTCAGATATAAAAATAATAGGCTGCATCTGAATCACGTGCGGCGAGAAAAATGATGCATGCTGCAGATTTTGGAAGAACATACTGAAACCCCATAGCCGTACATGGCATGGTTATAGCGATTCAGATCCGAATTTGCATCAACACAGGTGCTGGGTCCGTCTTGGAAAGGAAACATGGCATCCCCAGTGGAATAGTGGAATAGTTAGAGCTTAGTAGCACACAGCTTGAACTGTATTTTAAGAGAGATACATTTTAGTCTGTTAATCTGAAATGAGTGAAAAGGCAAGCAGAGGTCATCTGATGAAGAGACATGCAATGCAAATTGTTAAGTATGTAACTATTACCCTTGTACAAAAAAGTGCACTAAACATGTAATTATATTTAGTTACAATAAACAGAAATGCAAAGTGTGAGTGCCAGATTCATTATACTGTATACAGAAAGGCTAGAATAAGAAGTGTTTGAATGTTGCTGCTGATCAAAATGTTTTAGTGGCAGGATCTATTGGTTTGGAGAAAAATGAAAGAAGAGTGTGTTTGAACTACAGACGGGGGCATGTGAAACAAGATGAATTGCTTTATTACTAACTGTGATAGCTGAGGAAGTATACTGATGGATATGGTAGGGATACAATGATGAGCGAGTATCCGTTCTGGTCATGTTTGTTTCTTGGTGTCTCATAACCTAGATCAAAAGGCCAGATGACATCTACAGCTGAAATGAAGAGAAGAGCTCACACGTGGATTTATAGACTCTTGCATGAAATAAATAAGGATGACTATTTTTAGAAACTTTCAGTCAATATTATTTTTGTTATGGTTATATGCATATTTTCATACTTTTAAAGTTATTCAACACTTATTGTATATACTCGCGTATAAGCCTAATTTTTGAGCATTAAAAATGTGCTGAAAAGTTACCCCCTCTGCGTATATGCGACTCAGTGGAGCAAACAGATGGTGGAGCAGGTTTTGTTAATGGCAGAGGAGCGTAAGGATTGTACACTAGTGATCCTGGTCTTACCAGCTTCTGCCCTGCTATGTCTGTGCCCTCCATCCCCTGCAACATAGTGTGCAGAGTGTGCTGCTCAAGACTACCTGTGTCCCCTGGCTTGTGGAGCGGAGCGTGCAAGCAACGTGTCAGCAGTGCAATGATTGGGGATTCTTCCTGTGTGGCAATCGCTGGGTCTCATATCTGATGCCATCTAGTGGCATCTTTAGACACAGCTGTATGATCCTGGGGCACACATGGCTATGGGGAGGGGGGCTGACTTTTATGGGGGGAACATCTGCCTACTGTGGAGGGAGCTATATTGGGGAGGGGGCTTATGTGCGATTCAATTACTTTTCCTTGGTTTCTTAGTGAAAAGTGGGTACCTCGGCTTAGACTCGGGTTGGCTTATGTGCGAGTATATACGGTAAACTTTATTTTTTCTTTCTATGTAGGGACTTTTTGAGTAACAAAGCAGAACAATGGATGTGTGACTAAACATATATTTGTAATACTGGGTTACATTAACAAAAATCTTCTGTTTGTATTTATTTGACTAAGAGGATGAGAAAGAGAGATGGCTGATCCCCGAAGGACTGGTTAATAATCGTTGACACAAATAATGTTTGATGTGTTTCACATTTAGCTGTCTAAAATATAAAAAAAGTTGGAAGAAAACTAGCAGGGCTGGTTCTCTTATGAAGCAAGGTGAAGCACTTGCATCAGGCGCACATTACAGGGGCAGCATGTGTATACTGTGTGTTTACACTTACAGCATGCAGTCAGAGTAGGAGGAGAAGCGAGAGAAGAGTGAGCAAGGGGAAGAGATTATCATTGGGTAAAATCAGCTTGTTGTGCTGTGTGAGGATTCTGACAGTGAGTAAGGAGGGGGAGTCCAGAGAGCTGCAGTGTTTCATTTGACTTGCACAGCAGAAGGGAGGCGGTAGCACTGCTGTCCTGACTGAGGTGGAATGCAGACTGGCTGAGGGTGAGCAGTTTTGTTTGTCACAGACTCGCAGCCAGCTCCCTTGCTGACTGAGAACATTAAATGAAGCAGAGTAAATTGTCGGGTGCTGTGCGCTCATTCCAAATCGGGAAGGGGGCCCCCCCGTTCCCGATTTGGAATGAGCGCACAGCACCCGACAATAGGTTTGAGGACAACAGCGCTTCCTCATAGGTTTGCCTCATCCAGCAAAAAGTCTAGAACCAGCCCTGAAAACTAGTCTAAGTACTACCTATTTTTTTCTGCCACAGATAATAAACCTAAAATAAGCAAACTTTTTCTGATAGAGAAAATTATAAATACCCTTGCACTGATAAGTAGGGCTGTAGAGCAGACAGTCTCATCCTGCAGTATATAATATAATACATTTTTCTGTAACATGTCACCTCGCCAGATATACAGCATCAAAAATATTCTTGCCTCACTTAGTAACACATATTCCGCTTAAATGTTTTTCTCTATGATTTGTGAAATCCTTAACTTTTGGATTAAATCCTTAACTTAAGGATATGGAGTATATTCTTGCTTGCTGATGGTTTAAAAAATATTTTATTGACATGGTGGGAAAATATCACAAAACTTAGGAGAAAAATATAATTGCATGAGGCCAATGGAGTCTTGATGCATTTTGATGTGATTTTGTAAAGAATAGCGGAGATGCCGCCGCATGGGCAAGCGGCATGGCGGCCATCTCCGCGTTCTAGCCGGCGGCTTCTGCCACGCAGCGACATGCTGCTGGTTTGCCTGGTCCTTCTAGTGCACACAGATTAAGAGCTACCCGCGCGCGCTCACCAGGCGACAGGACCTTTATGCAAGTAAAAAGGGAGTCAGCTGATCAAGCCGGTCAGCTGTCTCCAGTTATGCTCCGGATTGGCTGAGTGACTGGGGCGGCGCTGTGGAGCGCTCTGGGTATTTATAGGACTTGTCTGTCAGTTGCAAGTTTTCTGCTGTTGCGAATGCTTACGTGTGAGCGCTCAGACCCTAGTCAGATCTTACAGTGTGTTAGAACCAGCCGGAGCTGGGAATTCACACTTAGTCAGATTGCGTTGATAGCTTTAGGTACTATTGTATTGTAAGACTTGTGTACCATTCTTTAGTCTAGTTCCCAGGTGTTGAAACCAAGGACTTCACACCTAGACTAGGATATTGCTACTTTACTACTGTTTATCTGTTATGATCTCTCGCTCTCCTGACTACTCTCTTGCTTACTGATTCGGTACTTCTGCCTATCTGATAACTGTTGCCGACTCTGCCTGTACCTAGATACCGAATCAGTCTTCCGCCTCTGTACTGTATCTGTCTGTTCGCTGCTGACTGTCATAAGACGGCGGCCTGACCGCATTCAGCAAGCGGAACGCCGGAGGTTTGTCCGCGTCCGCATCAGCGGCACCATCCACCACATGGTCGCATGCGGAACGCGGAGAAACATCCGCATCGGCGTTGCGATCCACCGTTCGGTCACAGGCCTCTCGGCGTACTTTACGTCGAGGCTGTGGTCCGGTTCTTCCCTTACAGGCCTCAGGGCCTGCCACACACCAACGCTATCCTCAATCCAGTCTGGACCCCGTAGGGGCTGCGCGCGTGTGCAATAAAGCCTTTTATACTCTTAGGAGAGTCAGCTGACCAGCTGGTCAGCTGACCTCAGTAAGGTCCTTGAGCTGTGCTGCAAGGTCCTTGAACTATGTTGTGATTGGCTGATTGGCTGGGCGGGCTGGTTGAGCCCAGCACAGTATAAAAGCAGGCATTCTGTCAGTTGCAAGTTGTCTGCAGTAAGCGTTACTTTGTGATAGCCCTCAGACCTTAGCTAGATCCGAGAGAGACAGTCCTAGCTGGAGCAAGGCTCCTGTCTCTCATCAGTCAGTCTTTGTTGTTTTCCTGATTATTGGATATTTGTATGTAACCTGATCTCTGTTATAGTCAGCCAGTCAGTTGATCTAATAGTCAGCCAGATAGTGATCTGACAGTCAGTACCATCGTGGGCCAAGTGCGGCTTGCCGTAACTAGCCCACAACAGTCAGATTTGTTATTTTCCTGATCTGCGACATATATTGGTTTTGCCAATATATTCGCAAGCCCTATTGTTATCTGTGCCATTTTCTGATCTCCCGTTGCCGAACCTCTGCTTGTCTATTTCACTACGAGTTCGGCTTTCTGACTTTGTACCTCCGCCTATCTGATTTCCGTTACTGACCTTGGCTAGATTTCTGACTCTGCTCTCTGTTTCACGATTCGGTACCTCGCAGCCAGTTTGTTACCGAACCGTTTCCGTCTGACTTTGCCCCCTTTAGTGGTTCTCCCACTAAAGGGTTTATTCTGCTGAATCTCTCCTTGCGGAGGTCTCAGTGGTTCCCCAGTATATCATTGCTGCTGGGGAACGCGATTCTAGCGTTACGTCATCTAGTCGCAGAATCGCACACACTGCGTTTCTCTTTTAGAGGTAGCCAGTCCTCTTAAAGATATCAGTGTGGTGGGTTTTCCACTGTCGTTATACCCGGTATCCAGAGTTATAAATAAATATCCGCATTACTGGCGATTCCGCAGATCGCCACATAATCGGATACATCAGCATTATTGGTGATACTGCGGATCACCAACAATCTGAATACTCTGAGTGTGCACCAAACACCACACATTGTTACAGTACTGCAGACCACATTTATGAATATGGAAGGTCTGGTGGAACGATTGAATATGCTGTCAGCCACTATTGGAGAACTGTCCAAAACTGTGACCTTACAGCAAGCTCAGATCTCCCAGCTTACAGAGAGAATTAATGCCCTGTCTCCACCAGTGGTTCAACCTTCCCCTCACACAGTCGAGCCCAAGATGCCCCTTCCGGAAAAATTTTCTGGCTCACGGGCCGACTTTAGTAACTTTAGAAATCGCTGTTTAGCATATTTCCAGATGAAACCTGTGTCGTCCGGTTCAGAGGCACAGAGGGTTACTCTGATTAGGACCCTCTTACAGGGAGATTCGCAGACCTGGGCATTTAGCCTTCCCAAAGGTCATACTGCCTTGTCATCGGTGTCTGAATTCTTTAAAGCGATGGCCATTATCTACGATGATCCCGACATCGCCGGCACAGCCGAGCGCAAGCTCAGGGAACTTAAACAAGGTAGTCGCATGGTTGAGGAGTATGCGGCAGAGTTCAGGAAATGGGCAGTCTCAGTGAGGTGGGATCAATTCACACTATTAGACACGTATATGAATGGGTTATCTGATTCCATCTCTGATGTCATCATAAGCCACCCTGAACCGAAAAGTTTAGATGAGGCCATAACACTGTCCATTAAAATTGATAGACGTATTCGTTATCATAAGAAGGGCAGATCTTTAGCACTCACCAGGGTTAGTCCTCCTGAGGTCTCGGAGGAGGAACCGATGCAATTGGGGCATGGCCATCTGACAGGGTCTGAGAGAGCTAGGAGAATGAAGGAGGGACTATGCCTATACTGTGGGGAGAAGGGTCACCGAGTGCAGAAGTGCAGCAAGAGGGCGGGAAACTTGTCCGCTTAGGGCTGGTTGGAGGTACCGCCCTAAGCGAGCAAACCCTACCTCCATATCACAGTAAGATCTTGCTGCCTTGTTCCCTTCAATGGGAAAATCAAGTTTGTCACACGTCTGCATTCATCGACTCGGGCTCCGCCGCCAATTTCATAGATCGTGATCTAGCTTTGAGGTTCAATATCCCCATTCTCCCCATTCAGAAGCATATCTATGTCACCGCAATCGATGACTCCCCACTGCAAGACAAGTCACCTCTTTGTCAAACTCCATTTCTCACCCTCCAGATTGGGGTTCTTCACACAGAAAACATTCAGTTCTTTGTTTTAAAGATGGCCACCTCGTCAGTCATCCTGGGTCTCCCTTGGCTGAGGAAGCATTCTCCCCAGATAAATTGGAGGGAGGGACAACTGTCTGCATGGTCACACTATTGTCAGGAGAATTGTTTAGGGTCTGTATCAGTCTGTTCCTCTGAGGTTCACGTTGAAGGGGTTCCACCTCAGTATTCTGAATTCAGTGACGTGTTTTGTGCCCGGTCTGCGGACAGGTTGCCTCCCCATAGACCCTATGACTGTCCTGTTGAGCTGAGACCAGGTACTATGCCCCCTCGGGGACGGTTGTACAATCTTTCTGGTCCCGAGAAGATCGCGATGAAGGATTATATCAGGGAGAACTTGGAGAAGGGCTTTATCCGTCCTTCCAAGTCCCCTGCGGGAGCGGGGTTCTTCTTTGTTAAGAAGAAAGACGGTGGTCTTCGCCCGTGTATAGATTATAGACAACTTAACAAGATCACCATCAAAAACCGTTACCCTCTCCCACTCATCGACGATCTATTCTCACAGATTACTGATGCCTGTGTTTTTTCCAAGTTGGATCTGAGGGGGGCATATAACCTTATTCGTATCCGAGAAGGCGACGAGTGGAAGACCGCGTTTAATACACCTGACGGTCACTATGAGTACCTCGTCATGCCCTTCGGGTTATGCAATGCCCCGGCGGTCTTTCAGGAGTTCGTCAATGATATCTTTAGAGATGTATCAGGCAGATTCTTAGTGGTTTATCTTGACGACATTTTAACTTTTTCGAAAGACTTGCAGCAGCATAGGCAGCATGTTAGGTTTGTCCTCCAAAAACTACGTGAGAACCAATTATACGCCAAGTTGGAGAAATGCATTTTCGAAGTCAGGGAGGTAGCCTTTCTGGGATACATTATCTCCACATCTGGGTTGGCAATGGATCCTAGTAAGGTCGCAGCAGTCCTGTAATGGCCACAGCCTTCAGGCCTCAAGGCACTGCAGAGGTTTTTGGGATTCGCCAACTATTACAGGAGGTTCATTAAGGGGTACTCTTCGGTGGTGGCCCCTATGACTCAGTTGACAAGAAAGGGGGCTGATGCTAGTAACTGGCCATCTGAAGCAGTTAAGGCCTTTGAGTTGTTGAAAGCAGCCTTCTGTTCCGCTCCCATCTTGCGTCATCCTGACGTCACCCGCCCCTTCATTGTGGAGGTGGATGCGTCCGATGTAGGAGTCGGCGCAGTTTTATCGCAGGCTTTTGGCCCGGATGGTAAGGTCCATCCGTGTGCATACTTCTCAAAGAGGTTTGCGCCCGCGGAGAAAAATTATGATGTGGGGAATCGAGAGCTGTTGGCCATCAAACTGGCACTGGAGGAGTGGCGTCATTGGTTGGAAGGGGCAGAGTTCCCTTTTACAGTGTATACAGATCACAAAAACCTCGAATACATCGAGAAAGCTAAGAGGTTAACGCCCAGACAGGCCAGATGGGCGCTTTTCTTTTCTCGTTTTGATTTCGTGATCACGTATAGGCCAGGTGACAAGAACGTTAAGGCTGATGCCTTGTCTAGGTGCTTTGAGCCTGAGTCTGCCCCATCTGCTACTCCCACTAATATCCTCCCTGAAAAGTACTTTCTGGCAGCTACTGAGATCTCAGAGGATCTTTCCAAGGTGCTTTCGGCATGTCAGGCTAATGTTCCTAAGGGGAAACCCGAGGGTCTCCTGTATGTTCCCATCCGCTTCCGAGGGCAAGTGCTACGTATGTTTCATAAACACAAGAATGTGGGACACCCGGGCATTGCCCGTACTCAGGAACTGTTGAGTAGGGCTGTCTGGTGGCCTTCTTTCATGTCCGACTGTGAGGAGTTTGTCAAGTCCTGTTCTGTCTGTGCCAGGTGCAAATCCTCCAGGAAGGCTCCAGCCGGGTCTCTCCAACCCCTGCCTTCTCCACAGGTTCCATGGTCCCACATCTCCATGGACTTTGTGGGTGAACTGCCTGAATCTGACGGTAAGACCGTCATCTGGGTCGTAACTGACAGGTTCAGTAAGATGGCACATTTTGTTGCTCTGCCCGGGTTGCCGTCTGCTCAGGATTTGGCAGAACTATTTGTGCATAACATCTTTAAGCTTCATGTAATTCCTGTGGATGTGGTTTCAGACCGAGGGGTACAGTTTGTATCTAAATTCTGGAGGTCCTTTTGCAAAGATTTGGGCATCTCTCTGTCTTTTTCGTCTGGCTACCATCCCCAGACCAATGGGCAGACAGAGAGAATCAACCAATCCCTTGAACAATTCTTGAGATGTTACGTGGCGGAGGCGCAACATCTGTGGGTGAAATTCTTGCCATTTGCTTAATTCGCTCACAATAATCTCAGGAACACATCTTCCGGGTATTCTCCATTTCAGGTCGTTTACGGTAGATCACCCAAATTCTCGTCGCTTCCAGTCAGGGAGTCACCTCTTCCGGCTCTCCAGGAGTAGAAAGGAGCCTTCAAGAAAATTTGGGAAAATGTCAGGTACAATCTGAATAAGGCCTTTAAGACCCAGAAAAAGTATGCGGACAAGAGACGTTCCATTGAATGGAACTTTGTTCCGGGGGATTTTGTTTGGGTTTCCACCAAACATATCTCTCTCAGACAGCCATCGGCAAAACTGGGTCCCCGGTTTATTGGGCCTTTCCCTGTGGAAAGAAAGATTAATGATGTGACATACAGGGTGAAACTACCTGCCAGTCTGAGATGTGGCAGGACATACCATGTCTCCCTATTGAAACCTGCTGTTAGGGTAGACTCGGCTCCCCCTTCTCCTGTGGTGGTCGATGGGGAACTGGAGTATGAGGTTCAGGATATCCTGGATTCTCGCATTGTACGCAATAAAGTTCAGTATCTGGTACACTGGAAGGGATATGGACCAGAGGAAAGATTATGGGTTCCCCTTCGAGATCTGCATGCCAAAGAGATAAGAAAGAAGTTTCATGAGTCACATCCCGGGAAACCTGGAGAGGCATGTCCGGAGGCCACGCCTGAAAGGGGGGGTACTGTCATAAGACGGCGGCCTGACCGCATTCAGCAAGCGGAATGCGGAGGTTTGTCCGCGTCCGCATCAGCGGCACCATCCACCACATGGTCGCATGCGGAACGCGGAGAAACATCCGCTTCGGCGTTGCGATCCACCGTTCGGTCACAGGCCTCTCGGCGTACTTTACGTCGAGGCTGTGGTCCGGTTCTTCCCTTACAGGCCTCAGGGCCTGCCACACACCAACGCTATCCTCAATCCAGTCTGGACCCCGTAGGGGCTGCGCGCGTGTGCAATAAAGCCTTTTATACTCTTAGAAGGAGAGTCAGCTGACCAGCTGGTCAGCTGACCTCAGTAAGGTCCTTGAGCTGTGCTGCAAGGTCCTTGAACTATGTTGTGATTGGCTGATTGGCTGGGCGGGCTGGTTGAGCCCAGCACAGTATAAAAGCAGGCATTCTGTCAGTTGCAAGTTGTCTGCAGTAAGCGTTACTTTGTGATAGCCCTCAGACCTTAGCTAGATCCGAGAGAGACAGTCCTAGCTGGAGCAAGGCTCCTGTCTCTCATCAGTCAGTCTTTGTTGTTTTCCTGATTATTGGATATTTGTATGTAACCTCATCTCTGTTATAGTCAGCCAGTCAGTTGATCTAATAGTCAGCCAGATAGTGATCTGACAGTCAGTACCATCGTGGGCCAAGTGCGGCTTGCCGTAACTAGCCCACAACAGTCAGATTTGTTATTTTCCTGATCTGCGATTCTGGTTTTGCCAATATATTCGCAAGCACTATTGTTATCTGTGCCATTTTCTGATCTCCCGTTGCCGAACCTCTGCTTGTCTATTTCACTACGAGTTCGGCTTTCTGACTTTGTACCTCCGCCTATCTGATTTCCGTTACTGACCTTGGCTAGATTTCTGACTCTGCTCTCTGTTTCACGATTCGGTACCTCGCAGCCAGTTTGTTACCGAACCGTTTCCGTCTGACTTTGCCCCCTTTACTGGTTCTCCCACTAAAGGGTTTATTCTGCTGAATCCCTCCTTGCGGAGGTCTCAGTGGTTCCCCAGTATATCATTGCTGCTGGGGAACGCGATTCTAGCGTTACGTCATCTAGTCGCAGAATCGCACACACTGCGTTTCTCTTTTAGAGGTAGCCAGTCCTCTTAAAGATATCAGTGTGGTGGGTTTTCCACTGTCGTTATACCCGGTATCCAGAGTTATAAATAAATATCCGCATTATTGGCGATTCCGCAGATCGCCACATAATCGGATATATCAGCATTATTGGTGATACTGCGGATCACCAACAATCTGAATACTCTGAGTGTGCACCAAACACCACACATTGTTACACTGACCTTGCTTGTCTGACCTTTCTGTCCTCACTAGTAGGTCTACCACTAGTGAGGGAACTCTAAAGGGCTGTCACCTAACTCTTAGGTGATCAGTCTTGCTGTATGTCTGTGACACTTGTTCCTCAGGTGTCTGTTAGCTGCAAAGCAGTGTCTGCTGATCACCTGCTCCCCAGGAGATCATCTTGCAGCACAGTCAGTGGTCCCTGCTCCTCAGGGGTCCACTGGCTGCAGTACAGTCTGATTCCCTGCTCCTCAGGGAATCCTTGGCTGTAGTACAGTCATAATCACTCATTTCACCTGTGACCACACTTGCAGCACAGTCAGTGGTCCCTGCTCCTCAGGTGTTCACTGGCTGCAGTACTATCTGAATTCCCTGCTCCTCAGGGAATTCTTGGCTGCAGTATAGTCTGTATTCCCTGCTCCTCAGGGGATCCTAGGCTATTGCTTAGTCTTGATCACCTGCCCTTCAGGTGATCATACTCTCTAACACCGTCAGTGGTCCCTGCTTCTCAGGCGTCCACTGGCTGCAGTGCAGTCTGAATCTCCTGCCCCTCAGGGGATCCTTGGCTGCAATATTGTCTGTATCTCCCGCTCCTCGGGAGATAACTTCTCTTATTACTGTTGCACCAAACACAATATCACATTTAGTGTCCTGTGTCTAGCTATACTAGTATTATTGGTGATTCTGCAGATCACCACATAATCAGGTATAGCATCTGTATTATTGGTGATACTGCAGATCACCAATAATCAGAAAAATCTGTGTTGCTGACACCAATCGTTACAGATTTTCATCTGCATTTTTCCAACCACAGCTATAGCACTATAATGTAAATCACAATGTGGAGTTTTAACTAATGCAATGAGATTTTTACATTTTTTTGGCATTTGTGTAATGTCAATGGTAGTGCAAAAAAACACCATGATATACAAATATAAATGCACTGTTAAAAAATAATAATTGCACAAAAATTGTGTAAAACTGAATGAAAAAGTGTGTTAAAATTCAGAAAAAATTGTGATTACAAAAACATTACAGATCACATTTTTTTTATTTTATACTGCGTGCATTTTAGTGCAATTTTCATGGAGAAATTGTGTTTGTGTTTTTTTAACTATTTGTTAGCAAAAATAAGTAAATAACAGTGTGATCACAAGAAAATCACATTTGATGTGATTTGATGTGTTTTGTTTGGTATGTAATTTTCATGTGCTCCCATTAACTTTAACTGAAACACAAAAGCAGAAAAATGCAGCATGCAATCCATTTGCTACATTTCGGAAAAATTGAAATTGCATTGGTGGAGAAGGGGCACTTATCTTTCTGGTGTGCTTGTGTGCTATCTGAAAATCAGAACTAATCATGATTAATGCAAAGTGTCCAATCCTATTACAAACGCAATGTCTAATTTCAAAATTGCACAAAAATATTACAGAAGATTGGCAGAAATTGCAAAGGGTCTGTATTTGTGTTAACAATTTGTAGTGGAAACAAGCCCTTAGATCCTTGGAGCATCAGTCACAAATACAGCTGATGCTCCAACCTTCCTTCTGCTCACCATCCAACACTGTTCTTCTTCAGCACAACAGGGCTGTCTATTCTTCAGCAGAGATGAACATAGCCAAAACCTTTTCAATTTTATTGGTTTCCTCTATTTTCAAAAGCATTGCCTGTATGCCAGTGGTATCGTCCAACTGGCAGAATAGCATGCACACAAATGTGCAGGCCATCTGACACCTTTGTATAGGTTCCCCGTGAGGAGATGTACTGGTCCTAAACCTGCCAGAAAAAAGGTTCAGAGCAGTCAGATAAATAATAATTATTGTAAGTGACAACTATGTTGTGAAAAAAGTAATTTACAGTGCCTCTTATATGTTTGTGTATATATGTAGTTTACATTTTGCAAGTTTCTCTTATAGTGGCCTGTAGCTGGCAACATACAGCAATGTACATGAAAGATGGGAGAATATGTTGCAAGGAAAGGTAGAGCGTAGAGTGATTGAAGGAAAAAAAACATGGACTTTTCACAACCGCAACCTGAAGGAAACCCTTAGGTGTGGTCTCCAACATTATGTAAACATCATCTCCCCTACACCCTGTACATGGTATATAGGGAATATGTGTCAACTTTAATAAAGATGAAATACCTATTTTTTCACCTAAAGGTACTGGTCATGTGGCCAGCTTTTTAAACCAGTATATACAAGTTACATAAAGATGTAAGACTTCTACTATGTGAAATAATTCTCCACTAACCTGCTGTGTAAGTCTACCTATGGGAGTCTTTGTTAGAAACTTCACAGATAGTGGAACTGGTGACAACTTCTGAAGCATATACAAAATGTTGAGATGTTGGGACACAGATATGAAGTGTACAATGCTTACTAAAATGTGCAATATACATAATAGGTGCAAGATGAGCATCGTGTACAATACCCCATGTAATGAATTAGCCACAAATACAGCAAACAAACCAAGATACCTAACTAGCTAACACAATATTAGAGTATAGAGAGAACACAAGGTGCGCAGCAGTGATAGTGACCAATTAGCTAACTGAAGTTTTAGCAAAGACCCAAGGGACATGGTGTCCTTGAGTAAGGAATTCACAGGTTTTCTGGATGACTGAGCTCCAAACAAGAAGCTTTTGCTGATGGCTAACATGGTACAATACTCTACTGAACTCCTAACACCCACAGAGAGATTGCTGCTAGTGGAGAGTAGAAGTACAGGTGCAGTCCAAACCCGGGACACAACCCTCTGTGGAAACAGGGATCCACCACTTGCTGGTGAGTAGTAGTGTTGGGCGAACATCTAGATGTTCGGGTTCGGGCCGAACAGGCCGAACATGTCCGCGATGTTCGGGTGTTCGACCCGAACTCCGAACATAATGGAAGTCAATGGGGACCCGAACTTTTGTGGTTTGTAAAGCCTCCTTACATGCTACATACCCCAAATTTACAGGGTATGTGCACCTTGGGAGTGGGTACAAGAGGAAAAAAAAATTTAGCAAAAAGAGCTTATAGTTTTTGAGAAAATCGATTTTAAAGTTTCAAAGGGAAAACTGTCTTTTAAATGCGGGAAATGTCTGTTTTCTTTGCACAGGTAACATGCTTTTTGTCGGCATGCAGTCATAAATGTAATACATATAAGAGGTTCCAGGAAAAGGGACCGGTAATGCTAACCCAGCAGCAGCACACGTGATGGAACAGGAGGAGGGTGGCGCAGGAGGAGAAGGCCACGCTTTGAGACACAACAACCCAGGCCTTGCATGAGGACAAGAAGCGTGCGGATAGCATGCTTTGTACCACCATGCAGTCATAAATGTAATAAAGATAAGTGGTTCAATAAACAGGGACCACGCGGCAACGCTAACCCAGCAGCAGCACACGTGATGGAACAGGAGGAGGCGCAGGAGGAGAAGGCCACGCTTTGTGAGACACAACAACCCAGGCCTTGCATGAGGACAAAAAGCGTGCGGAGAGCATGCTTTGTACCGCCATGTAGTCATAAATGTAATAAAGATAAGAGGTTCAATAAACAGGGACCACGCGGCAACGCTAACCCAGCAGCAGCAGCAGCAGCAGCACACGTGATGGAACAGGAGGAGGCGCAGGAGGAGAAGGCCACGCTTTGTGAGACACAACAACCCAGGCCTTGCATGAGGACAAAAAGCGTGCGGATAGCATGCTTTGTACCGCCATGTAGTCATAAATGTAATAAAGATAAGAGGTTCCATAAACAGGGACCGGCAACGGTAACCCAGCAGCAGCAGCAGCAGCAGCAGCACACGTGATGGAACAGGAGGAGGCGCAGGAGGAGAAGGCCACGCTTTGTGAGACACAACAACCCAGGCCTTGCATGAGGACAAAAAGCGTGCGGATATAGCAGCAATGCTTTTTGCCGCCATGCAGTCATAAATGTAATACAGATGAGAGGTTCAATAAACAGGGACCGGAAACGCTAAACCATCCCAGATGTTCATCGGTCATGTTACTTGGTTGGGGTCCAGGAGTGTTGCGTAGTCGTTTCCAATCCAGGATTGATTCATTTTAATTTGAGTCAGACGGTCTGCATTTTCTGTGGAGAGGCGGATACGCCGATCTGTGATGATGCCTCCGGCAGCACTGAAACAGCGTTCCGACATAACGCTGGCTGCCGGGCAAGCCAGCACCTCTATTGCGTACATTGCCAGTTCGTGCCAGGTGTCTAGCTTCATGCCCGGTTTCAGGTCCAGCGGTGCCAGCCACAAATCCGTCTGTTCCTTTATTCCCCTCCAAATTTCCTCCCCTGTGTGCTGCTTATCCCCAAGGCAGATCAGCTTCAGCAACGCTTGCTGACGCATGCCAACAGCTGTGCTGCACTGCTTCCACGATCCTACTGCTGCTGGTGCTGGGTTAGCGTTTCCGGATGAGGTACAGCTTTGAGATGCGTTGGAGGAGAAGGAGTCAGAGAGGTAGGTGCTGCTGTTGTTATCCAGTGGGAGGGACGGCGGTGCAGCTGTTTGCGGCGTGGGCAACACCCGCGCCGTAGCAGGTGAGGAATCACTGCCAGGCTCCACAAGGTTCACCCAGTGCGCGGTAAGGGAGATGTATCGACCCTGGCCGAACGCACTTGTCCAGGTGTCAGTGGTGAGGTGAACCTTGCAGGCAACGGCATTCTTCAAGCTTCGGGTTATTTAGCTGACCACGTGCTCATGCAACTCAGGCACTGCAGAGCGCGCAAAGTGGTAGCGGCTGGGAACCACGTAACGTGGGATGGCCACTGACATCATGCCCTTGAAGCTGTTTGTCTCCACCACTCGATATGGCAGCATTTCGCAGGCCAGAAGCTTGGCTATGCTGGCTGGCTGTTACTGCCACGGCCCGCGGGTCATTTGCTGGCAATTTCCTCTTGTGCTCAAACATCTCAGAGACAGACAACTCAACCGTAGCACTGCACACCGAAGGGCTGTTGGTTGTTGTGTTTGATGAACACTGGGAGACCTCAAGAGCACTAGTCCGGAAAGTGACAGTGTCAGCATCGTCTGATGTTTGTGAATGTTGTGAACCACGCAATGGCTGGGCTACTGCTGCTGCTGAGGCGGGTCTGGTGGTGAGTCTGGTGAACCCAAGGGAGGCAGTGTTGCTGGTGGTACGGTGGTACCCTGTCCTGCCGCGTTTGCCCACAGAGTGGGATGTTTGGATAGAATGTGGCGGCTCATGCTGGTGGTGGAGAGGTTGTTAATACTTTTCCCCCTGCTCAGGCGGGTCTTGCACACCTTGCAAATCGCCATGGTAACATCCTCAGTGCAGTCTTCAAAGAAAGCCCAGACTTTAACTGGCTGAGGACTCGGACCTCGTGCGTGATGTGCTGGTGCTGCTTAACCCACTGCTGGACGCTTGAGAGGTCATCCAAGTAATTATCTGGTCCTGTTCTTTTGGATCTGTGAGGGTTGTTGTCCTGGACAACATGGGCAGTATTGAGTGGGTTTTCTTGGGTGCTCCCCTGTGGCCTGTACGTGAACCGTCAGGGGAAACACCTCTTCCCTTGCCCCTCCCTCTTTCACCGGATTTCTTCCTCATTTCACTTAAAGTACACGCTGACTGGCAGCAGTACAGTGGCAGTACAGAAATGCTATACAGTGGTGGGTGAGCGGTGTACCACTATTGTCAGCAGTGACACAGAGCACAATGCTATACAGTGGCGGGTGAGCGGTGTACTACTGTTCCCAGCAGAATCAGAGTGGCAGTAAACAATGGTATATAGTCTGGCTGAGCGGTGTACACAGAGTGTCAGTAAACAATGGTATATAGTCTGGCTGAGCGGTGTACACACAATGCTATATAGTCTGCTATATAGTGTCAGTAAACAATGGTATATAGTCTGGCTGAGCGAGCGGTGTACTACTGTTCCCAGCAGAATCAGAGTGGCAGTAAACAATGGTATATAGTCTGGCTGAGCGGTGTACACAGAGTGTCAGTAAACAATGGTATATAGTCTGGCTGAGCGGTGTACACACAATGCTATATAGTCTGCTATATAGTGTCAGTAAACAATGGTATATAGTCTGGCTGAACGAGCGGTGTACTACTGTTCCCAGCAGACACAGAACAGTACACAGAATGCTATATAGTGTGGCTGAACGAGCGGTGTACCACTGTTCCCAGCAGACACAGAACAGTACACAGAATGCTATATAGTGTGGCTGAACGAGCGGTGTACCACTGTTCCCAGCAGACACAGAACAGTACACAGAATGCTATATAGTGTGGCTGAACGAGCGGTGTACTACTGTTCCCAGCAGACACAGAACAGTACACAGAATGCTATATAGTGTGGCTGAACGAGCGGTGTACCACTGTTCCCAGCAGACACAGAACAGTACACAGAATGCTATATAGTGTGGCTGAACGAGCGGTGTACCACTGTTCCCAGCAGACACAGAACAGTACACAGAATGCTATATAGTGTGGCTGAACGAGCGGTGTACTACTGTTCCCAGCAGACACAGAACAGTACACAGAATGCTATATAGTGTGGCTGAACGAGCGGTGTACTACTGTTCCCAGCAGACACAGAACAGTACACAGAATGCTATATAGTGTGGCTGAACGAGCGGTGTACTACTGTTCCCAGCAGCGACACACAATGACTGGGGGGGACCCTGGCTAGCGTGGCTGGAGCGCGAACTACCCTGCCTGCCTACCCAAAGCTAAACCCACAGACAAATGGCGGAGATATGACGTGGTTCGGGTATTTATTTACCCGAACCACGTGACAGTTCGGCCAATCAGAGCGCGTTCGGGTCCGAACCACGTGACCCGTTCGGCCAATCACAGCGCTAGCCGAACGTTCGGGGAACGTTCGGCCATGCGCTCTTAGTTCGGCCATATGGCCGAACGGTTTGGCCGAGCACCGTCAGGTGTTCGGCCGAACTCGAACATCACCCGAACAGGGTGATGTTCTGCAGAACCCGAACAGTGGCGAACACTGTTCGCCCAACACTAGTGAGTAGTAGAAATTGACAATGGTCAGGCATGCAATACCACCAGCAAGTGAAGCAAGGTTTAGTAACATTCCAGTCACTGTTGCTGGCAGGATCAAAAGAAGTGCAAAAAACAAAAGACTGTGCAGTCCCTGCAGCTGCATGAAGGCCCTGGGAGTTCTGGAGCCCATGCAGCTGCACCACAATCTTTCCCCATGATTTATTGATTTTTTTCCCACATGCAGTGCATGAAAGAAACAAGACATGACTACCTACTTAAAATATTGTGGGTTACATACTGCTTAATTAGGTTACCGGAGGACACTTGCAGATGCAGACTGTTTACATTAATTGGGGGACACATGCTGTTGCACATGATGTTATTACAGGACACCTGCTGCATTAATATGTTATTGGATAACACATGCTGATTAATAATGTTATTCATCTACAGCTTAATTATGTTATGGGTGTTTACCTGCTTCAGTATGAATTTACTATTGGGCATATGCTTCATACTTCTGGGATGCATGCTGCATAATTATGCTACTGGGGAAAGACTGAAACTTAATTACGTTATTGAAGGACATACTGCTTAGTTATGTTATTGGGGGAGCTCTGAAGCTTAGCTATGATATCGGGGGACTTGTGCTGCTTAACTATGTTACTGGGGGGACTTCTGCAGCCTGATTATTATGAATAATATGCAGATTCATAGATGATCATACATATTTTACAGTATTCTGTAGCAGAGGTGGACAGGTAATGTAGTAAAGCAAGTGGCTAGTGATTATACAGTATGTAAACAGAGAAATAAAATGTGCCATTCCATCTTTGTTAACAAATAATAAAGTCTTTCAGTTCAACTCTACAACACTAGGACTAATGTCACTTTTTTTTTTTTTCAAACTGCATACCGGGATTCTGAGCACATAAACATACAACCTCTCCACTATAAACAAAACGCTGGTGGAGGTGCCCAGTATATATACATTTTTTTTAACAAGTTATACTAACGAGAAGCAGTGTGACTCTTACTTCACATGAGAGGTGCTCACGCTTGCACAGCTTTGCACATAAGGCAGTGTATTGACCTAAAGAAGTGCGCCGGCACCTGTGAAATACGTTGTCCTTTTCAAATGCTTAAATGAATACATATTCTTTCCAATAATTGATCCAACCAAAGAACAGGAAAAAAGGGCTTTAAGAAAGTGGAGGGCGCTTAGGTGGGTAAGTTAAACTGTACTGCCCGCTGCTAACTAGAAGGTGTGGGGACCCACTCACCTCACACAAAATAATATATTTAGGTAAACAAATACTAGTTGCGCTGGGTCTTACTAACGTCCTATATCATTCACCAAATGTGATATACTTTCAAACTTTTGTTCAGTAAAACATCTGAAAATTTATTGATACAATAAAGTGCATTATATACGTTTACATTACATGCGGGTCAACCATTAATAATGAATCACTGACTCATTCAGACTGACAATCATCCACAGACCCTCCAATGTGCATAGATTTGTCAAAAGGTAGAAAAAATGTGAATAAAAAATGGATCCTAAAAATAAGCAATAGCAAAAATGAAAATAAAAGGATATATAGGTTAAAAAGTATGTATCATACAGATGCCTTGAATGGTTTAGCAAGGTATATAGTGTGAACTCCCCTTGAGGGAAAAAAGTACTGATATATCTCAATATAGATCACAGTGAGGTCTCGTCATGAAGGCTCCCCTGGATTCAATGTGGGATCAATCCTCCGATGTGGGTTTTTATTTGTAGATACCAGACGTCAAAGCTGTAATTGACATATAGGTTGCATACAGTTCGTGCAGTTCATAAATGGACTCACCTCCTTCCTCGGACGAATAATAGCGTTTTCACGTCGTGCTAGTGACAATAGTACTCACGTCCTAGGGTAAAGGCTGCTGAGAGGTTTGCGGAGGGTCCAATTAGTGTGTCCGAGTTCCGGCCGGCAGCTCAATGACACTATACAGCTCCGTACTGTATCCGTAATCATCCGCAATGATCGGGTATAGTAGTTCCGGATGGTGGCTGGTCTACTTCCGGTGACGTCACCTGCTCCTCGCGTCCTCTATTGCTAAGTTACCGCTGGATTGCGGTTTAGCGAAGGGTGATAGACAGTTTGAGTCTAGCAGTGCTGGTCGCAGAGATCCTCACTAAACAATATAGGAGGGTGCAAGGTGAAGATTAGGACTAACGCGTTTCGGCAGTCTGCGGCTGCCTTTATCAAAGTCAATTGTGAAGTGAATGGCCACCTTCAGGTTGATATATACTACTGTCCCCTCCCATCTCTCAGACATGTTGTCTCCTGGGTCCTAACGTGTCCATCCGCCAGAAATAACGATACACACATTTGTTGCATATATTTCATGTCTCCTTGCTTCAAGTAAAAAACATGCACATATATATGAAAAGTAGCACATATATACGTGTGGTAAATGTATACAAATACGGCTGTGCCTAAATTATGAGGCACAACAGTGTTGAATCTGTTTAAAACATAAAGGGACTTGTCAAAAAAGAAAAATGTATATATAGTTCAAACTCCCCTGCAGGCTGTGCAACATAGGTGCACTTGAACAAAGAGGTGCCACTTAAAGAGCAAGTAGGCGTGTACCCCTACATGGCCAAAATGAAGGGAGACGAACAACACTATACACATATGGATGGTCTGCCACATTGGATGGGTCTACTGCAATCACATACATTCATAAAGACCCCAAGTATCTCGATTCTATATTAAGTTGGTCTACTGTGGTCATATTAATTCATAAAAACCCAAACATCTCGAATTCTGCATTCAGGCCCCTAGGGGACATGGTGTCTAGATTGAAAATCCAGAAGCTTTCCCTACTGGACATTTTGGCTATATAATCGCCTCCCCTGGTATCTCTATATACTATCTCCAGGCCCATAAATTTGGTCTCATAGATTCTACAGTTATGTTTTTCTTTGAAGTGTCTAGATAGGGGATGTCCATCCCATCCCTTCTTCATATTTTTAAAGTGTTCCCCTATCCTTTCTTTAAGTAGACGTTTGGTTCTACCTATATAGTATTTGCCGCATGGGCACTTAATGCAGTAAATTACGCCTCTTGTGTCACATGTGATTAATTGCTTGATTTTCATGGAACCATGCTGTGTGGTGACCTCCATAGTTTTGTTATAGCCTTGCGTGTCCCTGCAGTTGTTACATCTCCCACATCTTATAAAGCCTTCTCCAAGTTTATTGTTTCTGCCTTCTCTACTTGTTGCTGTGGCAATCTTGAGACCCACCAAGCCAGCTCTCCTGAATATAAAAGATGGTATCTCTGGGATAATGTCGTGTAGTGTTTTGTCTTTCTTGAGAATATTCCAGTGTTTCCTGATGATATTCTGTATCCTTTTATTATTTGTATGATATTGTAAATTAATGCGCATTTCATGTTCATCTGTAGTCTTTTTGGGTTTCTTTTTAAGTAATTCTTCCCTGTCCATGTTGCCCATAGTCTGTATTGCTTTATTTATATCATTCTGTTGATAGCCCTTCTCCAGGAATTTTCCTGTTAGTGTTATGGCCTCTTGTTTGAATTGATCCTCCTCTGTGCAGTTCCTACGGATTCTCGCCATTTGTCCCTTTGGGATATTTTCGAGCCAGGGTGGAAAATGGCAACTTGTGATAAGTATGTAGCCATTGACATCTGTTGGCTTAGCATAGGTTCTTGTTTTTATAGTGTTGTTTTCAATGTATATGTCCAAATCTAGAAAATGTACATTGTTGGTACTTGTGTCACCTGTAAATATCAATCCTAGATCATTGTTGTTAATATTTCTTAGGAATTCCTCCAATGTCTCCGTATTACCCTTCCAGATGAACAGGATGTCATCGATGAATCTACGCCAGAGAACCAGGTTCTCTCCAGGTCCCTCATTACCAAAGATGTGGGTGGATTCCCAGTATTCAGCAAAAGAACAAAGAGGCGTGCACCTTCCGTCCTCTGGTTTATTTCCAACATTGTGACATAATTGCATTGAGGTGTATCTGAAGTACTCCACAGAAAAAACTGTAACAGACAAAGTGCAAGGTGTATCTTACGTATCCTAGGTGGGTCGACTTAGTGGAGGTGGGTGGTGGGCATTAGGGTGGCTTGGCGACGGCCGTTTTGCGTCTCCTGACGCTTGGTCACGCTGCGTACCACTAACAATGGAGGATTGGCGCTTCCGGGATTAAGACGGGGTATTAAGCTCCGCCCCTTCCGGTCGCGTCATACCCTCCGTGCTGAGATTGGTTGCGCAAGTCACGGGGACGCTATACGGAGGTTCTGAATGCGGAAGTTTAATTCCGCCTTTCCATTGGGTCAGCCATAATGTGGGGAGGTGCCCAAGTCACCATGGTTACTATACACAACAAACAGGCACTAGCGCACAGTGCTCTCATATTAATGGGCACTTGTAAATGCGGGCAGAAACATTTATTTGATCCGTCCGTATCGCAGATACTGCATAAAGTAGGCATAGTCCACCTGACCCCTATGTCTTCCTAAAAATACGCGTCTCCGTGACTATTGCAATCGTGATTAAAGTGCTACATAACTTAAACAAACACACTTTAAAAACACGTAACTGGGGGCTCATAATTAAAATTTAAATTTTAAATCTAAAAGGTATATCTGTTATAACAGATCAAGTGGGCATCTAGCTCAGAGGTATATGGTCTATGCAGAGAACGTTGCTCGATACTGTCACAACTATCATTCATTAGCAATTTTGTTTGCTGCAGGATTTCTAATATTTGTAACGTGCACAAGAATTGTTATTCATGTATATGCATCCTGACCATGTAGGGAACATTTACTAATCCTTATCCTACTAAGCATGCGAAACTATACAGTATTCTACTAAGCATCCCATAGCCATTACAAAGAATTACATACACTTCCTAAATTACGGGTCTAACATACAAGAAAGTTCTATTTTTTCGTTAAGGCCTATAGGGCCCATTGCATCAGTCTTTAAGATTAACCTTGTCTCCTTCCTCAACAATAACCGTTCTCTGTCTCCTCTCCACTTTGGGGAACCTGTTAACTAGCAGTGAGTTTGTCTCCCCCAAGAACAAAGACTGGTTGAGTACTATGTTGCCCACGGGGAATTTCCGATGTGGGCATTGTAAATGGTGCAATAAGATGTTATCCCAAAGGAGCGTAAGGCTAGGCACAGAATTTATACAAATAAGAGGATTTTTTACCTGTCAAACGGATTTTGTTGTCTATGCGCTAATATGCCCCTGTGACCGATTTTATATAGGACAAACCACCCGACCAATGAAAACTCGATTTGGAGAACATATGAGTTCTATCAAAACGGGGAGGGGTTGTACTCGACTTATCGAGCATATGAGAAATGAACACCCGCATGAGAGATTTAACCTGAGATACGTAGCCCTGAAGAAACAAGAGGTCCCTCCAAGAGGAGGAGACAGAGAACGGTTATTGTTGAGGAAGGAGACAAGGTTAATCTTAAAGACTGATGCAATGGGCCCTATAGGCCTTAACGAAAAAATAGAACTTTCTTGTATGTTAGACCCGTAATTTAGGAAGTGTATGTAATTCTTTGTAATGGCTATGGGATGCTTAGTAGAATACTGTATAGTTTCGCATGCTTAGTAGGATAAGGATTAGTAAATGTTCCCTACATGGTCAGGATGCATATACATGAATAACAATTCTTGTGCACGTTACAAATATTAGAAATCCTGCAGCAAACAAAATTGCTAATGAATGATAGTTGTGACAGTATCGAGCAACGTTCTCTGCATAGACCATATACCTCTGAGCTAGATGCCCACTTGATCTGTTATAACAGATATACCTTTTAGATTTAAAATTTAAATTTTAATTATGAGCCCCCAGTTACGTGTTTTTAAAGTGTGTTTGTTTAAGTTATGTAGCACTTTAATCACGATTGCAATAGTCACGGAGACGCGTATTTTTAGGAGGACATAGGGGTCAGGTGGACTATGCCTACTTTATGCAGTATCTGCGATACGGACGGATCAAATAAATGTTTCTGCCCGCATTTACAAGTGCCCATTAATATGAGAGCACTGTGCGCTAGTGCCTGTTTGTTGTGTATAGTAACCATGGTGACTTGGGCACCTCCCCACATTATGGCTGACCCAATGGAAATGCGGAATTAAACTTCCGCATTCAGAACCTCCGTATAGCGTCCCCGTGACTTGCGCAACCAATCTCAGCACGGAGGGTATGACGCGACCGGAAGGGGCGGAGCTTAATACCCCGTCTTAATCCCGGAAGCGCCAATCCTCCATTGTTAGTGGTACGCAGCGTGACCAAGCGTCAGGAGACGCAAAACGGCCGTCGCCAAGCCACCCTAATGCCCACCACCCACCTCCACTAAGTCGACCCACCTAGGATACGTAAGATACACCTTGCACTTTGTCTGTTACAGTTTTTTCTGTGGAGTACTTCAGATACACCTCAATGCAATTATGTCACAATGTTGGAAATAAACCAGAGGACGGAAGGTGCACGCCTCTTTGTTCTTTTGCTGAATACTGGGAATCCACCCACATCTTTGGTAATGAGGGACCTGGAGAGAACCTGGTTCTCTGGCGTAGATTCATCGATGACATCCTGTTCATCTGGAAGGGTAATACGGAGACATTGGAGGAATTCCTAAGAAATATTAACAACAATGATCTAGGATTGATATTTACAGGTGACACAAGTACCAACAATGTACATTTTCTAGATTTGGACATATACATTGAAAACAACACTATAAAAACAAGAACCTATGCTAAGCCAACAGATGTCAATGGCTACATACTTATCACAAGTTGCCATTTTCCACCCTGGCTCGAAAATATCCCAAAGGGACAAATGGCGAGAATCCGTAGGAACTGCACAGAGGAGGATCAATTCAAACAAGAGGCCATAACACTAACAGGAAAATTCCTGGAGAAGGGCTATCAACAGAATGATATAAATAAAGCAATACAGACTATGGGCAACATGGACAGGGAAGAATTACTTAAAAAGAAACCCAAAAAGACTACAGATGAACATGAAATGCGCATTAATTTACAATATCATACAAATAATAAAAGGATACAGAATATCATCAGGAAACACTGGAATATTCTCAAGAAAGACAAAACACTACACGACATTATCCCAGAGATACCATCTTTTATATTCAGGAGAGCTGGCTTGGTGGGTCTCAAGATTGCCACAGCAACAAGTAGAGAAGGCAGAAACAATAAACTTGGAGAAGGCTTTATAAGATGTGGGAGATGTAACAACTGCAGGGACACGCAAGGCTATAACAAAACTATGGAGGTCACCACACAGCATGGTTCCATGAAAATCAAGCAATTAATCACATGTGACACAAGAGGCGTAATTTACTGCATTAAGTGCCCATGCGGCAAATACTATATAGGTAGAACCAAACGTCTACTTAAAGAAAGGATAGGGGAACACTTTAAAAATATGAAGAAGGGATGGGATGGACATCCCCTATCTAGACACTTCAAAGAAAAACATAACTGTAGAATCTATGAGACCAAATTTATGGGCCTGGAGATAGTATATAGAGATACCAGGGGAGGCGATTATATAGCCAAAATGTCCAGTAGGGAAAGCTTCTGGATTTTCAATCTAGACACCATGTCCCCTAGGGGCCTGAATGCAGAATTCGAGATGTTTGGGTTTTTATGAATTAATATGACCACAGTAGACCAACTTAATATAGAATCGAGATACTTGGGGTCTTTATGAATGTATGTGATTGCAGTAGACCCATCCAATGTGGCAGACCATCCATATGTGTATAGTGTTGTTCGTCTCCCTTCATTTTGGCCATGTAGGGGTACACGCCTACTTGCTCTTTAAGTGGCACCTCTTTGTTCAAGTGCACCTATGTTGCACAGCCTGCAGGGGAGTTTGAACTATATATACATTTTTCTTTTTTGACAAGTCCCTTTATGTTTTAAACAGATTCAACACTGTTGTGCCTCATAATTTAGGCACAGCCGTATTTGTATACATTTACCACACGTATATATGTGCTACTTTTCATATATATGTGCATGTTTTTTACTTGAAGCAAGGAGACATGAAATATATGCAACAAATGTGTGTATCGTTATTTCTGGCGGATGGACACGTTAGGACCCAGGAGACAACATGTCTGAGAGATGGGAGGGGACAGTAGTATATATCAACCTGAAGGTGGCCATTCACTTCACAATTGACTTTGATAAAGGCAGCCGCAGACTGCCGAAACGCGTTAGTCCTAATCTTCACCTTGCACCCTCCTATATTGTTTAGTGAGGATCTCTGCGACCAGCACTGCTAGACTCAAACTGTCTATCACCCTTCGCTAAACCGCAATCCAGCGGTAACTTAGCAATAGAGGACGCGAGGAGCAGGTGACGTCACCGGAAGTAGACCAGCCACCATCCGGAACTACTATACCCGATCATTGCGGATGATTACGGATACAGTACGGAGCTGTATAGTGTCATTGAGCTGCCGGCCGGAACTCGGACACACTAATTGGACCCTCCGCAAACCTCTCAGCAGCCTTTACCCTAGGACGTGAGTACTATTGTCACTAGCACGACGTGAAAACGCTATTATTCGTCCGAGGAAGGAGGTGAGTCCATTAAGGAAAAAAGGGCTTGCCTCCACTCACTACGATCCTCAGGGCATAAATCACATAGGGCTTGATTCACTAAGACAAGTAGCATGCTTTATCAAAGATAACACGCCTTATCAAAGTTAACACGACTTATCAGAGTAGCATAGAGAGCGCTACGAACCCACAGAGGTTCAGGGCAGGACGATTGGAGCTCTTGTCATTGCCAATTAGCAGGCATAAGTTTGTATTGTTCGCTATAATACTCTGATAAAGCGTGTTAAGTTGGATAAGGCATGCTAATTGTCTTAGTGAATCAACCGCACAGAATCAAATCTTGCAGCATAGAAACGTTGGCACCAGTAAGTTCAGCAAACATTTACCATTTATTGCACTTGAATGTGTAAAACGTAGATAGCAGCATTGCACATGGATAAAAACATCATGGTACTTCACCCATCCAGATGACACCACACACCACAAAAGCCCTCCTCCGACAATTGTTTTGCACCAGTCGGTGCTTGATCACAGATGGCTTTACTCTATGACATAATGCTGTTCAAACCCACTACAGAGGAGGAGGCGTGAACCAATAGCGATTCAGCTACACGCCCCTTTTGCTGCTTGACCAATGGCCAACCGGCTCTGGCTGGAGTGGGTGTGCTACATATGTGAGCACTTCCGTTGCCACCCGCCAATGGCTGCTCTTACCCGGCAACCTGTCATGCACAGATATTACCATGGTAATGGGTAAACTAACCCGAGCGGCATGGACGTGGATAAACAACCAAGGCTGCAGCCACCACGCCTGCATGAGCTATGTCACTATTGAGCCTGCCAATCGAGCGGTCAGGCATGGGGGGAGAAGCAAATTTTAACCATTTTAATTAAATTCAACATATCCCATTTATAAATTCAACCACTGTGGAAATTACAGTGAAAGTGAAAAGGGATGCACTTAGATATAAAGAGCCCCAATAAACTCATCCCAAGAAGACACTTAGGAATATTTAGACAGGACCAATCCAGAATATATCTCCCAAATCCTGACTATACAGATAAACATCCTCAAGCTGAACATTGTTAACATGCAATTAGCAGAGTGCCAAGGAAATTATTACACCCCTATATTCATCTCTCCAGGAATACACTTAATTCCAATAATATTGCCTTTTCTTCAGGAGAGGTAAGATTCACACTGCCTCTTGTTAGTACAAATGGTTATAAGAATTTATATAAACCGGGATATATAATATACAGTATATATATTCTGCACCAGTGTTTTGTTTTTCCCTTATCTCCCTGACAGGGGTTTGAGGTCGCATTCACAGTAGGACGTTGCCTTTTAATGCGACTTTAAAATCGCAACGTGTCTGCATTGAGAGGTAACGCACTGCAAGCAGTGAGTTTCCACAACGCAACATTTTTCAACGCGACTTTAACGTCACACTGTGAACGGCCCATAGGATTAGCATTGGAGTGCGGTAACGTTTCTCAGTGTGGCACTGTAAATGGGACCTTATAGTTTTACGTTTACCCTAAAAAACTCCAAGGAGAGAGTGAGCAACCAGCACCTGCATAGCAGACCTGTAAAACCGAGCATGGACGTTTATCTCCCGCAGGTTCTGATGGTGGTTGCAAATTATTTGTTTGTGAGTATAAATATTTCAAGTGCATCATGCTATCCCATACCCAATGATACTACACCATTGGTCTCCTGGTCTCTGTCATTCTTCTAGACTCTTGGAGGTTACTGGTTGTTGCTGGTCAACCAGTTGGTGCAGATGTTTAAACTAAGAAAACCTCCTGCTTTGTGCGGCTGTTTGTCATTCAGGAAGAGGAAATATCGGCATTATCTGTACTGAAGAACAACATATTGCAGACTAGAAAATAAAGTGTCTTTTATGCTTATTGTTAGTATAGTAAATTGATGGCTGGCAGCAAAATAAAGAAAAAAGGTCATTTATTAATAACCTTAAATTGCAAAACATTTCTGCAGCACTGATACATGTTTACAATATTTTTTTTTAACTAAACTAGAATTTCACTCTAAGTGAAAAGATGACTTCACACCTTACATTCTCTTCTAGACCAAAAATGTTCACACTTCTCTTGACAAATTTATACTGAAATCTTGAGGAATATGATATTCTATGCATAATTGACCCAAGTACATGTCAAAACATGAATTTTGTTGTCTATTTCAACTTCTGTTCTGCAGGAAAAGCACACTGCTACATATGCAAAGTTTCTAAAGCACTGACTACAATGTCAAAACAGTGTTAAGATTATCACATTGAAATGCTTGACATGGAAACATAATAAATCTGGTTATAAGCATACCATTTAACCCATGAGTCTCACAAAAGCATTGAACTTTTATCCACAAATCAGTCGTCTGTAATTATTGCGGTGAAGATGTTTCTCTTTCCCGTTTTCACTTTAAACACACAATAGGGTTTCCGGAGAAGTGAGAAAAATAGAAAAGGAAGTCAAACTGCTGAAGTATGTGAATTTTTTTAATGAACTGAGTCTTGTGCCTTTGTATGTCTTCCTCCACTCTCCTTTATATCCTACATCAGTAACTGGTAGCAGACAATGAGAATTATACTTGTATTTCTAGATTGCTAGGCTATGGAACATGATCCACTGTTTAGATATATCAGAGGTTTTTTTTTCAAGCATTATTGATTTGAAATTCCTCTTTGTTGACAGCCTTGTGCTGGTCTCCAGACAATCTAATTAATTACTTGAACACAGAGGAGGTCCAGAGTACAGCAACAGGTAGGGAAAATGTTTAATGTTTACTATGTGTGGTCTAGCTACATGTTTGTCATTTAGACTGACTGCCATATAACACAATCAATACATAAAATACAAATCAGCTGCTTAAACAGGCCAAAGACATGCAGAGTGACATGCTACTTAGAAAATTGGCTTTGAGGTGGACCTTAGTTTAGAAACTGAACTTTTACCAATAACACTCAAAAGTACTGAATGATACAAATCCATTATTTTTTTCCTGTTATGATGTAAAAAACAACAGCTGTTTGCTGAGCCCCTGATAACCGATTATACCTACACAATAGTATTAATCAAGATGCATACTGTAAGACTTGCATCAGCAGAGGTTAAAGACCGACTGCCTAGTCTCTGCTTTTCTATAACTCTAAAAAAATGAGGTCTTGCTCTTTTCTTTTCCCAGTAAATCTAGCTTCTGAGTGTGCAGCAGTGTAGAATGCAGGAGAAACAAATATTAATCAACCCTTTGGTCTTGGCTATTACACCCCAAGAATACAACAACTTTATTCACAGATAGTGTTGTGCACTATGGGTAGCTATGAGTACATAGCTCCTTGTAATCGAAAGTCAAATTAGATGGCGCTGCTTGCAGCAGGGGGGGGGGGGCTTATCCATGCCGCTGTTAAGCTTGGAGGTGTATTCTCCACAGTCAGCATGCAACACATAAGCTGACGTGAAGGAGGTACACACACTTAGCACAAGGAATCAGGATATCCCCAGTTTAGTGGAGGAGAGGACTGACTCCAATAGGAGATTGTGGTGCACAGAGCCGGTGCAGATCCGAACAGCCACAAATAATACTTTCGTGAGAACGTCTCAGCGCAAAGTAGCGCTGAGCGCATAAACCAGGACTGAGGAGATCAGGACAGGTAGACAGAATGAACGCTTGCTTAACTAGCCACTACTTAGTGACAGCAAGCGTCCACAACAAGACAGACTGGAATGAGGCAGCCAATGCGTTGCAGCGATGGCGTGCCTCACAAAGACAGGACAGGATAGTCAGGAAATAGAATGATCAAGATAGATGAACGTAACACAGACAAATATACAATAAGTATGTTTTCCTAGCGTATTACAATTACAGCTATCAATGAAACTATTTGTAACGTCTGACTAACATATGTATATATCGGCAATGAACCGATATATGACATAAGCAGGAACACTGACTAGTACTGAAGCAATACAGGGAACAGGACTCAGAAGGATTCGCTATCTCTTCGCAGAGATGAACGCAATCCACAAACAGAACCAGGAGCAGGATACTAACTCAGCACGGGTGATCACGATACGCGCAAACTACCAAAACGTGCTGGAAGACTGACTAACTGAACACAGGAAATAAACAGTTCGTGTACGTATATATCAGCGACACTGATGTATCAACGTAACACGAATACAAGGAAAATAACAAAATGCGCAAGTATGCGTATATATTGGCGATGAACCAATATATGACACAAGACAAGCAGAGTAACAACTTCTAGAACAAGAGCAGAACTAGGAGGACTCGCTGACCCCTTCGCAGGAGTCAGCGCAGTCCACACGGACTAGGAACGAGGTGGGGCACGAGCAGAGTAACAGACAGAATCTGAGACTATGGTAGCCCATGAAGCATTGCAGGAAGCAGTTCTTTATACTGAGGTCATCCAATGGGAGCAGACCTGCAGATTCCCACACAAGTGAATGGTAATTAATCACAGGCTGACAGCAGGAAAAGGCAGACAATGATATGCAGCCTGCAGGAAAGGGATTGCCACTCCATTGCAGCAGACAATGTTTGTTTACACAAAAGCATATTAAACTGTCATTAACTTCAGAGCGACTGCAGATGGAATCAGCAACTAGTTTAAGTGCAAACCAAACTATGCAAGCAAATGCATGTAATGAGATCAGAACTGCTTGGGTTGCAATACCACTGCAGCCAGCAGTAAACGCTGCAGAAGCGATCATAACAGTACCCCCCCCCCCTTAAACGCGGCCTCTGGACGCCTATAAAACTGACATGTTTCTCCTGAACCACCCAAACCAAAAAATCTGAAGTGGAAAATCCAGCAAACTGATCTGACTGAAAATTCATGAAGGTCGGAACAGCCCGACAAAACCAAATTCCTGAATCAGTCTCACCAAAACTAGACCAATTGGAACCAGAACCTACCGAACCATGCCCGTCAGCACTACAAGCCTCAGTGTGATACCCATCAGAACCACGACTTCCAGAAAAAAGCCCCCAGAAACTCTCTGAGCAATACCCACCGCCTTCCAGGGACTGTCCAAAAACGCCAAAGCCTTTGCAATGCCCACCGGAACTGTCCTTACCAACACAAAACCCACTGTTGAACCAGTCCAAGGTACCAGGACAAGTTTCCTCAGAGATCTCCCAGAACACTTGGAAGCTCCAAAGAGATCCCCACAGGTTAGAACGCCCCTTAGGCTCACATGGAGAACTATCAAGAACCCCTATGGAACCCAGGGCAACTCCAGAGTCAGGGTCACAAGGACAAACATCAAGATCAGGGCTTTTAGGGACCAGAACCATCTCCGGGCATGCAGGCCAACCGGCAACATCAGAACATGTCTCCACTAGGGAAGCATGTGAGCACGCTAACACAGACACACTTGGGCACTCTGGCATACGAAGCACATCTGGGCACACCGACACAAGAGAGACTTCTGGGCATGTCAAGGAACTGCGAACCTTAAAGTCAGTCAAGACAGGACCGAAACCAGGACTGGGCAAAAAAAAATCATGACCAGACTTCACAGTTACTGGATTCTCACTAAAAAATGCAGGATCAGACTTAGATGTCTCTGATTCCAGCAAGGTTATTAACAAATCATGTTCAGGGGCATTTACAAGACAGGACAAATCTTCTGATGTATGCACCGAACTAGACAGGGTTCCCATAACTTCTTCTGGACTAGACAGAGACTCCTCAAATACACTGGATTGGATCTCATGAAGGGCTGCAAAACAAGTCAGTATTGCAGCAATCCCCACTGAACTAGGCAAAACTGAGGAACTCACTGGACAGGAAGGGGACTCTGGAACTACTGCCACACCGGCCAGAAAACCAGAATTTTCCAGGATACAGGGCTGGGTTTCAGAAACATTCATTAACCCGGACTGAAATTCTGAGATTTCTATTATTTTTTCCAGCGAGTCAGAATTATCCATGTTACAGGGCAATACTTCTGAAACATTCAGAGGACAGGGCTGAAGTTCCCTGACTACTGTGATATCAGAGAGGGACTCAACATCTTTAGCTAAATCAGACTGTGTACAGGGCAAGGTATCAAAATGCTTGCTGACAGAGACAATGTTTCAATAGCTTCTGCTTCACTGGGCAGAGATTCATCAAGTTTTATTAGAGCAGACTGTAATTCCAAAACAGCTGCTAAACAAGTGAATACTACTGCAACACCCACTGAAGTAAGCAGTGCCTCAGACTCCTCTACTAGAGGATCTGAAGTATCCAAAGTACTGGGTGAAGCATAAGACTCTGCGACCACAGCTTCACTGGACAGGATCACTGAACAGGCCATATCGCAGGGCAAAACCATGGAAGCACCTGCTGGACAGCATAATGATTCTGTGACCTGAGCTTCATTGGGAAGATCTACTGCACAATTCATGGTACAGGGCAAATTTACTGGAACATTTTCTGAACAAGGTAATAATTCTACGATTTCAGGTTCACATAGCAGATGCTCTGAGCTATTCACGAAACTAGAGCTAGGTGTAGAGACAGGAAGATCAAGACACAATGTTTGTGCATCTGAAGCACTATTCAATTGTAAAATTGGGAAATTCAGATGCTGGGGTTCTGAGGTTTCTAGACAGGATTGCTGGGACTCAGAAACTAATGTAGTGCATCTATTGGCATCTGCTGGATCAGACAGGAGTTGAACTTTATTAACACAGGTAAATTCTACAGAAGTGTTTGCAGAGGCAGGCAAAGCTTTTCTAATGTCTGTTTCACTGAACAAAGACTCATGAGTACTGGCTAGGCTGGACTCAGAAGTCAGCAGGACCTCTGGGTCCTCTGCTGAGAAATTTGTGCAGGGCAAGGTTAAGGAAGTATTAGTAATTTCTGTCTTACTGGGAAGTAACACTGAGTTATCCATGGTACAGGGTGGAATTACAGGAACTTCAATTTCACACAAAAGGAGCTCTGAATCACTCGCTGAATCAGCCAAAGGTGCTGAAGCAGGCGAGTCCTCAGGAACTGAGGAAGTGGAACAATCTCCAATTGACAGTGTGTCTTCCCTGGTATCAACTGATTGAATCGCATAAAAATTGTCCAAAATCATTCTCCACACATCGATCAATGGAGCCACAAAGTCATACCCACACACACCAGTCTTTATTAGGTTATAAGCCGACTTAATGCATGCATTCAATACTAATTCACTTTTTGCACTGTAAAACTGACAAAATGAACTTGCATCTTTCTTCCATTCATAGACCAGGGCTTCCATCTCTCCTTTCCCAAATGGAGGATCCCATGCATATTTAACAGCTGAGCATTCAGGTTGATCACAGTTTGCAAATGTGTTTGTGGCAGAAACATACATTGGGTAATTTAGCAGGCGATTGGCCGATTTCTTATTCCTAAGGATCTCCAATACCTGTAGCAAGTGTTGAACTGTAGTGTATGCAAATTTCCCTTGCTGCACGAATAAATTGATCTGTTCAATACTCTGTAATATATCTTCATAATCATATTCAGATAATTCATTTAAACAAGAACTCTTATTTTCCCTGGCTAGCAATGAAAGTTCATTAGTAGTTTCACAGGTCCATTTGACTCCCCTGAATGGTGACTGAATTTCATTATCTGCTAATGGCGGAGTCTCATTACAGATCTGATGCGCAGTCGCTAAGGGCAACGACTCCGCTGATTGTAACGCTTTTCTTTTGGAGCGTTTACGTTTGGCTTTAGACCCTGCTGCCTTAGGTGATTTATTCAAAGCAGAAGAAAAGTTATCAGAACAATTATCTGCTTGCTGATTATCTGTGTAAGCAGCAGAAGGAGCAGCTGATTGACAAGCTGCCAGGAGCTTATCAAAAGGGCTAGGCAAATCGGTTTTGCGCAGCCAGTTATGGATCACAAACGCTAGAAATTCCAGCGGTCTCTCTTTTAAATTGGTATGATCCAAGACATCGTAGGCCCACTGAAACAATCTTCCCTTAAATAAAACATAAACTAGCTGGGGGGCCCACGTTGAAACAGGAGTAGCCTGGAGCTCGGGATTGGCCAGGAACCTGGTACATTCAGAAAAAACTCATTTTCTGTTTCAGAATTAAGTTTCTCAAATTTCTTAAAGGAACAGGAACCATAACAAACAGTGTCATTTTTGCTGGGAACCCCCCCCCCCCCCACAATGGGGATTGGTAAAGGGGCTACCATAATGTTAAGCTTGGAGGTGTATTCTCCACAGTCAGCATGCAACACATAAGCTGACGTGAAGGAGGCACACACACTTAGCACAAGGAATCAGGATATCCCCAGTTTAGTGGAGGAGAGGACTGACTCCAATAGGAGATTGTGGTGCACAGAGCCGGTGCAGATCCAAACAGCCACAAATAATACTTTCGTGACAACGTCTCAGCGCAAAGTAGCGCTGAGCGCATAAACCAGGACTGAGGAGATCAGGACAGGTAGACAGAATGAACGCTTGCTTAACTAGCCACTACTTAGTGACAGCAAGCGTCCACAACAAGACAGACTGGAATGAGGCAGCCAATGCGTTGCAGCGATGGCGTGCCTCACAAAGACAGGACAGGATAGTCAGGAAATAGAATGATCAAGATAGATGAACGTAACACAGACAAATATACAATAAGTATGTTTTCCTAGCGTATTACAATTACAGCTATCAATGAAACTATTTGTAACGTCTGACTAACATATGTATATATCGGCAATGAACCGATATATGACATAAGCAGGAACACTGACTAGTACTGAAGCAATACAGGGAACAGGACTCAGAAGGATTCGCTATCTCTTCGCAGAGATGAACGCAATCCACAAACAGAACCAGGAGCAGGATACTAACTCAGCACGGGTGATCACGATACGCGCAAACTACCAAAACGTGCTGGAAGACTGACTAACTGAACACAGGAAATAAACAGTTCGTGTACGTATATATCAGCGACACTGATATATCAACGTAACACGAATACAAGGAAAATAACAAAATGCGCAAGTATGCGTATATATTGGCGATGAACCAATATATGACACAAGACAAGCAGAGTAACAACTTCTAGAACAAGAGCAGAACTAGGAGGACTCGCTGACCCCTTCGCAGGAGTCAGCGCAGTCCACACGGACTAGGAACGAGGTGGGGCACGAGCAGAGTAACAGACAGAATCTGAGACTATGGTAGCCCATGAAGCATTGCAGGAAGCAGTTCTTTATACTGAGGTCATCCAATGGGAGCAGACCTGCAGATTCCCACACAAGTGAATGGTAATTAATCACAGGCTGACAGCAGGAAAAGGCAGACAATGATATGCAGCCTGCAGGAAAGGGATTGCCACTCCATTGCAGCAGACAATGTTTGTTTACACAAAAGCATATTAAACTGTCATTAACTTTAGAGCGACTTCAGATGGAATCAGCAACTAGTTTAAGTGCAAACCAAACTATCCAAGCAAATGCATGTAATGAGATCAGAACTGCTTGGGTTGCAATACCACTGCAGCCAGCAGTAAACGCTGCAGAAGCGATCATAACAGCCGCGACCTTTGCCCTCCACTCGTTGGCTAAGGTGGCGGCATGGGTAAGTTAACCTCTACTCTGCCGCAGGCAGCGATGTTTCATTTAAATTTTTAATATGAGTAGCGAGATACATACTTGTAGCTACCCATAGCACACAACACTATTCACAACTTCCTTTTACAGACACAGAACTTAGAAAGACATCTGCTACTAAATGCACACTGCACACCCTCTGGTTATAACTGGTAATGCATCTTATTCACATAATAGACTGTTGTTTACTGAATACTTACGCTAAATATACATTCTAAATACACATTCCAATGGTGCACTTAGTTCATGACAGTAAACTGTCTAACTTAGACAAGTTGGTGCTATTTAGGTAAGATGCACAGGTGAAGTCAGCACACCAAGGCTAAAGACAAATTATGTGCCTTGATAAGGGATAATCGAGAACAACTTCCCTGATACCACAAATTTCTGTTGATTTAAAAAAATAAAAATGGCTAGGTATGTGCAAGTAAACAGTGGCAGCAAGGGAATGGGGTGAGCGTGGCAAAAAACTTTGTGTTTTTTAAAAAAAAATAGCAGTTAAAGTGACAGCAGGCGAAAGGGAATTTTGCATGATGGACAGTGTACAAGATACAGCATAAACATTAGGACATAGAGGTGAGACCTGAGATTGAAAAACAGTGGTGTTAGGTGTCAACTCAGTCCACTAGCAGCAGTCTCTGCCATCAAAGCAGTAGGAGACCTCATTGCTAGCTGGCTTCAATTACTTAATGACATCTGTAACGAATGCCACCTATAGGTGTGTAGAAGATGCGCAATGACATTAGGCCCAGTGATGGAGGACCTGAGATGGGGCATGGATAAGCAAAAGCATTAGCAGTGTGTTGTTTCTGGTCAGTGATTGCCAGGGAAACACATTGGTAGTTGTCAGCTGGCAGAAGTAGATAATACAAGTTGCATGAATGGTGTACTGAAAGGTGGTGGTAGCAGCAACAACAGGAGGAGGCAGCAGGACCTGAGAAGGAGCTTGGACTGCATCAGCAATGCCACTCTTAAGAGTACATACAAATATCATAAATACTAGCGTAAAAAAAGGGGGACCAGACAAAGATGCAGTGTAGTGTAGTATATGCTATTGCTAGTTTGCTTCATGAACTGGATGACATGAATACCACCCATCAATCTTACTATACCCATAGACTAGCGCTGTACACTTTAGAACAAAACAAATTGCAACACTTAGGAACCATTAATTTACATTCCCATAAAGGCAACAAGTTAGTCTAACTACTTCCATTTTAGAAAAGTGCTTAAACTTATGCTATATGAGCCACCAAAGGGCTGCAGTTCTCACTCCGGTGGTCATCTTAGCCTGTCGCTCGAGTGCAGAAACGCATCCTGATTGAGGATTTCTACCTGCGGGTGTGGCAATTTGAGTGAGAGAGATAGAGAGAGAAAAAAAGTGTGCAAACACTCCACCTACTGGTGGCAAAGCATAGGATAAAATGTAGTTATTATTAACCACTTAGGTCTATCTGGAACATGGTTCCTATTCATTGATCTATGTCCCCGGCAGAAAAACCGACGGCCTCAGTCTTTCTGCGCAAAAAAAAAAAGTTTCCCGTCCTCTTTATGGTTACTGGAAATGAGAGTGATCACTTCCAGGACAAAAAAAAATGTTTTCACTGTGGCCATCTTGTGGCCAGGGCCAGGCCGAGGCAGAGGCTGAAGAGGCTCCAGCCTCAGGGCGCAGTGTAGGAGGGGGCGCACAATTCATTCAGCTGTCATTACCAATTGTGTTTGAAGCAGAAAGAAATAAGAAAAGGGCATACATAGCAGTGACTGCAAGCCAGATAACTAGAGATTAAGGTTGGGGGCCCCGGGGCACCTCTTAGTCTAACAGCAATCAGTGTGTGACGGCTGGGGTGGGAGGGATGGAGGGGCGCACTTTAGTGTCTCAGCCTTGGGTGCTGAAGGACCTTGTCCTGGCTCTGCTTGTGGCCAAATAGTAAAACTACATCCACATACATTTTTTAGTAAATAAACACATATTATTACATTTAAAATTAACTGTTTACCTCCCACAACAGAAATTACCCAAATAAAATTTTTGATTAAAAAAAAATACAATTAAAAAAACAGACAACATAAATAGTTACCTAAGGGTCTGAACTTTTTTTTTTAATATGCATGTCAGAGTATATTACTATAATTTTTTAAATTATAAGCTTGTAAATAGTGATGGACGCAAATTGAAAAAATGCACCTTTATTTCCAAATAAAATATTGGCGACATACATTGTGATATGGACATAATTTAAACTGTGTAATAACCGGGACAAATGGGCAAATAAAATACATGGGTTTTAATTACAGTAGCGTGTATTAATTTCAAACTATAATGGCCAAAAACTGAGAAATAATGAATTTTTTTTCATTTCTCTCCTAATCTTCCTGTTAAAATGGATTTAGATTCATTTAATTCTTAGCAAAATGTACCACCCAAAGAAAGCCTAAATGGTGGCGGAAAAAAACAAGATATAGATAATTTCAGTGTGATAAGTAGTGATAAAGTTATTGGTGAATGAATGGGAGGTGAAAGTTGCTCGGATGCTTAAGGTGAAACAACACTGTAGGATGAAGTGGTTAATTGTCATTTTATTTTAATTATTTAAATTACTCCCTTTACTGGAATCATTGTCCCATTGCCTGCTCGCTTTCCTCACTGGGCTTCGGGCTTGGTCCTCACTTCGCTCTGACAACCTTTTATACTAACTCTATGCGCACCAGGACCCTCGCCCGCTCGCTTCACTGTTTGGGCTTTGGGCTGGAATCTCGGGTTGCCTCAACCTGAGTTTCCAGCCTGCAGCCTATCAAGTGAAGTGAGTGAAGGTCCTGGGGTGCAATCTCCACTATCCAAGTGGACATAGATTTAGTATAAAAAGTTCTCACGGGGAAGCAAGGACCAAGCCAAGTGAGCGGGCAATGGGTTAATGATTCCAGTAGAGAGCATAATTTAAATAATTAAAATAAATTAAAAAAAAATCATTAAAATTAATGATTGAATTTTATCCTCCTATGCCATACCACCAGTAGGTGGAGGGCTTGCACACTATTTTTTTCTTTTATTCTCACACTAACTGTCATGCCCCCAGGTAGAAAGCCTCCAATCAGAAGGCAGAAACGCAGCAGAGTGCAGAGCTCAGATGAGAGAAAACTTCGGCACTCTGGCGGCTCGTTCAGCATAAATTTAAGCATTTTTCTATCATTGTCAACAGAATTTGTTAGATAAATGTGAATTTGTAAGTTTTGTTTTTGAAGTGTGCAGCCTTAGCCTATGGGGATTCACGCTGGGTCCTCTAAAGTAGACTAGCACCCAATACCTAGCTAAAACATTAGGCAAAGTCTGGCCTCAACACTGCTTGTTGTATATTTGTGCAATTATTGTGTTGTATATGTGTGCAATTATTGGCAGTATTCCGCCTTCATTATTAACTTATATTTTATGGGTCTGTTTGTTTAATGCTGCCAGCCATGGCAGCATTTATGGGGTTATTATTCCATCTTTGATATGATTTGTGATGCTTATGCTTCCTTTGGTTGTGCTCTCTGATGATTCAAGTTCCATACAATCTATGATTAAATTTCATTAAGGGCAGTGCCTCAAATATCCTTAAATGGCTGTGGCAAAGGACTTTAGCTAAGGATTAAATACTGTGGTAGTCAGGCAGTTTGGCTCTAGTGACTTCCCCTACAAGTTGCATATTGATTTTATTTCATATAGACTCTATACTGTATATTTTTGATGTATGTTGTGTGATATGTGTTGATTCAAGTTTTCTACATTTATAACATATGGTTCCTATTTCACTGTTGCACCCCCTTCCCCTATTTAGTTTTCAAAACGCTATTGTGGTGGCACAGTGTAGTGCAATAAGTTTTATGTGTAGGAATTTTCATATGTAGGATTGAGTAGCCTTTCCTTAATTACCACTTATCCAATGGGAATGGTGCATATCCATGTGGAACTTCTGGGGGTTTTCATCTCGTTGCCCGGGCTCCCAGAAGCAACAGAAATAGAAAGTAGATTTCAAGCTGGCAGCATTGCTAAGCGTGACATTGGCAATGAATGCCACCATGGCTCTACATTGTGATAACTAGCAAAAAGATTTGACCAAGGTCAGTTCAGCTGACAGTGTGTTGGAGGTAGCCACATACTCAGCATAGGAGCAGTGGGGGTTCACAGAGACATCTTGGCTGGCCAGTGAGTCCTTGAGTCAGTCAATCAATGACATCTGCAGTGTGGGATAATAGTTGCTAGTAAACCATCTTTCACTAATTTTCAAAAAGGTAAGACAATATACATGTTCAGGTGATAGTCATGATCGGCTGTCCATGACCACTCTGCCAGTAGCATTGAAAGCTCTTTCGGACAGAACAGTGGATACCAGGCATAAAAGTAGCTTGATGGCATTCTGTGCCAACTGCAGACAGATTTCAAGCCTGTTGTCCGTAGGTTACATTGTTTATGCTTGGTTTGTGACGGGCCCTATTAAAATCAAATTATCCATTTGTGTTAAGTAGGTTTAAAATAGTATTTTGTAATTATTAATAAAAGTATTATATACTATCACAAGCTATTTGTCCAACACTAGTCAGCACCACTATCAGCCAACGTAATCATGCACCATGTGCTTGATCCATTTTAGAAGGTTATGCCCCCACAGTTCACTTATTATGCCAGGCATTCAGAAAATCACCCTTGTCTTGGCCTAAAGTGTTGGATGTGTGCAGACTGCTGCCACTACTGCCGCTGCTGCTGCTGCTACGGGAGGATGCATAGGAGGCAGCAACTGCCTGAGTTCCCTGTGTGGATGGATTGTGGTTTGAGGAACTCCTCGAACAGCCATTTGCATAGTACTCTGCTAAGGCAGATTACCTTTTCTTTCTCTTATGTCGGGTTGCAGTCATTTCTGCAATGTCCAATTTGATTTTGCATTAACATTACAACTCATGACCCGGTTGCATTCAGCTGTTTATCCCATTATTTACCACAACACTTTCATGATGTTTATTTTTTATGATAGGGTGAAGACTTTTAATTTTAAAATAAAAGTATAATGTTTCTCTACCTACCCCCACTTTACTATGTCAATAATAATACCAAAACATGGGGAGGAGGAGGTTAATAAGGTGGTCAACTGTGTTTTAGTAAAAAACGAAAAGACCTGAAATGTCCTTTAGTACACTAGCAGAAAATATACAGCCTGGAAACGTATTTATTCTAGCGTTTGCAGTGATAACATAAGCCTCCCTGCTGTCCTGTTGAGCTAAGAAGCATCTGGGCATCTAGTGAAAAATAAAATTATGTTAAGAAGGCCTTGATCAAAGGACTGGAGCAACATTTTCAGGCTAAAATATTATTTTTGCTGACAGATTTTGTCTTCTGAATTAAATGATCATTCTACTCTCATGAATGGTGCAGTTTTGTAAAGCTGAGAGCACAGTGTAGAGTTGCAAAGAGTGCTTCTGTTGGCCTAGAGGCTACTGTCTTGCAAGACTATATAGTTTCTCAAATCACAGAGCTTCCTTCTATACTAGTAGTGCTGAAAAGAAAATGAAAAATTATCTGACCAAATCCTCACTTAAAGTGGACCCAAACCAAACTTTCTTTTTTAATTCAAAATATTTAGTTGCACCACTTTGACACATACAAAGATAAATAAACACTCCTTCAAGCCTATGAGCATTTCAGTGCATGCTTTTCACCCTTCTCTTTTATAACTAGGGTTATACAGGTGGCAGCCATTAGCAATTCCTCCTTTGCCAGACACCTGCTATTCACTAGTTTGCCGGTTTCTGCCCCGGCAAAATGAAAGGAAGGGAGGGGTTCCTCCATTAAATGTAAAATATTTTATATTTGTCATCATGCAGCTGAAAAAAGGCTGCTATTTATTATTAATATAATTTAGAAAATAGATTTTATTTCTGAAATCTTGTATTTTTAGTTTTAAATACAGCTTAAATGGGCCATTTTTCTGAGGTTTCCAAAGCACTGTGGTCAGCCCACTTGCGTTGCCATGGCACACCCCAGCTCGACAGCCACCGATTAGGCTTTGGCTGCTGAGATGGGGTGTGGCCACAGCTTTGAAAGACTGCTGGGGGGGAGGGGGCAGAATTTCTGATAAATAATTACAGTGGAGAAGATGAGGCATTATCCATGCCACCTGACCATCTGTACAGCTTTAATAGACAGCCCATTGCAAGATTTCTGTTTTTCACTAATGGTCTGTGCAATACACTGGAAACCAGAGAATCCCAACGCTATATACAGCAGTTTCAATGGGAGAAATTCTGGATTTATATAGTGAAATTAAAGGGAGTTGGCACACATGGTTAGTTGAGAAATCTCTCACCTGTTCATCATTTTCTGCATGGAGATTAAGGGAAAACATTGGATGTGGTCAGGTTTGACACCACTTACTTATTTTTGCACAGGAGAGAATGAGAGACTGATATACCCCCACCACACAGACAGACAAAAACTTTGGGTTTTCCAAAAAGTTTTTAGAGAGCTGCCCGAAGAGGGAGAACTGGGCCACATGTGCTTGCAGTACATACTGCCTTGGAGGTGATCTTGTAGATATGAGCAGACATAAATAAAGATGAGTGTTGTGTGTCCTTGTTCTTTGCATGCATTTGCAAATGGGTACATCTGAGACCTGCAGAGACTGTGAAGTCTTTATTGCATGTAAATTATCTGCTCATCTTTTTGCCTTCCTATTAGTTACAGTATAGATGGGTTGAGATGCAATCGATCTGATATTTTATTTCTTTGAGTAAAAACCAGCTACACACAAAGATAGCAGTGTCATTTGATGCCCTATTACTGTTCCCATGGGAGGAGTTGGGAAGATTCTAAAGAAGTCTGTTATCAAATAAATGAATGCTAAATATATACAGTGGGTTGCAAAAGTATTTGGCCCCCTTGACGGTTTCCACATTTTGTCACATCACTGCCACAAACATGCATCAATTTTATTGGAATTCCATGTGAAAGACCAATACAAAGTTGTGTACATGTCAGAAGTGGATCGAAAATCATACATCATTCCAAACATTTTTTACAAATAAATAACTGCAAAGTGGGGTGTGCGTAATTATTCGGCCCCCTGAGTCAATACTTTGTAAAACCACCTTTTGCTGCAAATACAGCTGCCAGTCTTTTAGGGTATGTCTCTACCTGCTTTGCACATCTAGAGACTGAAATCCTTGCCCATTCTTCTTTGCAAAAAAGCTCCAGCTCAGTCAGATTAGATGGACAGCGTTTGTGAACAGTAGTTTTCAGATCTTGCCACAGATTCTCGATTGGATTTAGATCTGGACTTTGACTGGGCCATTCTAACACATGGATATGTTTTGTTTTAAACCATTCCATTGTTGCCCTGGCTTTATGTTTAGGGTCATTGTCCTGCTGGAAGGTGAACCTCCGCCCCAGTCTCAAGTCTTTTGCAGTCTCCAAGAGGTTTTCTTCCAAGTTTGCCCTGCATTTGGCTCCATCCATCTTCCCATCAACTCTGACCAGCTTCCCTGTCCCTGCTTAAGAGATGCACCCCCCCCCCGAGCATGATGCTGCCACCACCATATTTGACAGTGGGGATGGTGTGTTCAGAGTGATGTGCAGTGTTAGTTGTCTGCCACACATAGCGTTTTGCATTTTGGCCAAAAAGTTCCATTTTGGTCTCATCTGACCAGAGCACCTTCTTCCACATGGTTGCTGTGTCCCCCACATGGCTTGTGGCAAATCTTCCATAAAGGCCAACTTTGTACAGTGCATGACTAATAGTTGTCCTATGGACAGAGTCTCCCACGTGAGCTGTAGATCTCTGCAGCTCGTCCAGAGTCACCATGGACCTCTTGACTGCATTTTTGATTAGCGCTCTCCTTGTTCGGCCTGTGAGTTTAGGTGGATGGCCTTGTCTTGGTAGGTTTACAGTTGTGCCATACTCCTTCCATTTCTGAATGATCGCTTGAACAGTGCTCCTTAGGATGTTCAAGGCTTTGGAAATCTTTTTGTAGCCTAAGCCTGCTTTAAATTTCTCAATAACTTGATCCCTGACCTGTCTTGGACCTGTCTTGTGTGTTCTTTGGACTTCACGGTGTTGTTATATTCTCTTAGACAACCTCTGAGGCCGTCACAGAGCAGCTGTATTTGTACTGACATTAGATTACACACAGATGCACTCTATTTAGTCATTAGCACTCATCAGGCAATGTCTATGGGCAACTGACTGCACTCAGATCAAAGGGGGCCGAATAATTATGCACACACCACTTTGCAGTTATTTATTTGTAAACATCTTTTGGAATTATGTATGATTTTCGTTCCACTTCTCACGTGTACACCACTTTGTATTGGTCTTTCACGTGGAATTCCAATAAAATTGATTCATGTTTGTGGCAGTAATGTGACAAAATGTGGAAAACTTCAAGGGGGACGAATACTTTTTCAACCCACTGTATGTGAAGGTGACCATACACTGGACAACCTTAATTGTACAATCATATCACATCTGTTTAATATATGGGAAAACAGATTGAGAATGCTTTGAAAAAAAATTGTTTAGGGAAGCTCTGATACTACATCTACATGGTAAGGTTGTACAATCAAGATGGTATAGTCTTCCGCCAGCTTTGCATTAATAAGATTACAGGGGAACATTGATTGGATCCATGATTTTTCAAATATTTGTAAATATCATATACTCAGGTTACTTATTTAATTACAGTTAAAGACAGGCCCAATTGTGTTTCTCCAATGCTATTTGGAAATTAAATACGGCAGATACAATTTTTGTTCTTTCATCAACATTAGATGTTTACCACTCAGCCCTGCTGAAAAATGACTGGATTAGGAAATACTCTTTATGGGTCTAAAGGCCACCCTTGTGTGAATTAGGAATATGCTATCACTCTTCTCCCTAGCTAGGCTGAGAGATGGATACAGTGCATACAAGGTGAAAGGTTCATCCCCTTTCTTAGAATATGATGGGAATTCTCTGTTCAAGGAGGAGCGTTTCTGCAGAGTGTTTGACAGAGAAAATGGGTAATCCATTTACTCTGCATGAGTAGGGGAAAGGGTTCACCCAAGCTGTAAGGAAAAGATGTGTGGCTTCAAATGCTCTGAGGCCGTTATTCAGACTTGATGATCTAAGCTAATTGCAGACGGTAGTCAGAAGTGCAAAGCATGAGCGGACTTCCATCTCTCTGTCTAGCTAATGATCCCCTTTCAAGCATGCCTGCTCGACCTGGTTACTTGTGCATGTTCTAGCCTACATTCCCTGCCTTTTGAATTGGAAGCTCAATTGGGCAAGACCTTTACCTCTTCGTGTATAATATTTTCTGCTCATTTTGTATATAAGTTTGTTATTCATATTTACAGTGCTGTGTAAAGACGCTACAGATTTGAAAAGATCTGAATAATGTAGCCAAAACGTTGTCTTTTTCAAGAAGTGGCCGATTTCAGGTGCTGGAAAGTATAGGTAGCATTCCTGATTAATCCATAGAGGATAGGAAAAGGTTATTTTTATCACCCTTAAGTAACTTTGGATGTTTTTTTTATGGAAAGTAGTGTCCTTTCGCATATGTAAGCTTGCTATGTATACTTTTTCATCTGGAAATTACCCTATTTGGGGTTGCCAACTACGCTATTACATCACTGAAGCCGATTTTACAAAATTTTCCGGATGATTGAGTGCAATCATTCATATGAGTGGTTTAGATGTTCCAATATTTAAGGGATTGGAGCTGACATGGCTGTCATTGGTGCTGATGTGAAATTAGGAAGAATCCCAGCCAGTATCAGTTTATGGCCCCTTGCTCTGGCGTCCAGAGCCTTGCCGCAGTGCTGGGACTCCCTATCTACCCAGGAGCTGTCCTTCAGCACCACGCCAGCCCAGGAGCTGTCCTTCAGCACCACGCCAGTCCAGGAGCTGTCCTTCAGCACCACACCAGCCCAGGAGCTGTCCTTCAGCACCACACCAGCAGCGCATACAAAGAGAGACTTTTGGGGCGTGCGTGAGAGCAGAGGGAATGCAGTTTAAACGTGAGACCTTCTCAGCATGCTTGAAAGGGTGGCGTTCTGGTATCTCTTTTAACTGCATATTTAGCTTTCCTAGCGGATCCGTCTACAGTTCGGTGCACTCAAGCAATGTTCAATTAACCCTTTAGCAGGCGTGGGTGTCTAATCTCTGCGCAAAGACTCCGGTTATGAGGAGCACAACCAGTGGAACTTTTTTACTTGTCATTCATGATAAAGTAGAAAATATAGGTGATCTGTTTAGTATTGCAACAAACTAAATTGACTATACTCCTTTACTAACTTTGTTGCTTCTTATGCTTGTTTTGTAAAATAGCACGTTTAAGCCCCTGGAAGTTTTCTATCTTTGATCTGATATATCCCGCTTGTAAAAGCTACTTTCGTGCTTACAGATAATTGAGAAACAAATTTTCAGATTTTGACAGTATATGAGTTATTTTCAACTAAGTATTTTGTGTTATTTAGCAGAATAAAGTTCCATATCTGCAATATACGTACTGGAATAGGTGCTGCAAACTTTTTGGCATATTTCCTTATTTCATAAAGAGAGACCCCCCCCCCCCCCCCATAAAATATTTCTTTTAGTCGTTTACACGTGTGACTGAGGCACCAATATGTAAAGCGCAAGAGTCAGAAAACATCATAGGATCTTTTGTGACACTACTTATTGTAGGAACGCTTTTAAGTAGTTAGTGCATATGCTTATATTTGTATCTCAGCATTAGTGTAGTCGCCCGGTGTCTGCCTTTTCGCATGGTCATGTCGCTTTATCAAATGGTGAAGGCTATAGGTATATGGTGATATCATGCAGGGAAGTCATATTTCTCCCTAATCATTTACAGTAACATGACTCGTCAGTGGCAATAGGTGAAATGCTACTCACAATAATTAAGTAAATGGAGTCTGCATTTGCACACTGGTCCAAATGCGTCAGTCAGTGATTCTTGCGTGGGGGAGGGGGTGAGGAACTCCAGAAACAGATCCTATACACATTACTGTGTTTGTCCCCCTATTGATCATTTCCATCCAGGGAGTTACTTTTTCCTCTTCGTTTTTTCTTTCTTACTCTTCCTCGCCAATAGGGTGTTGGTGGTGCTGTTGCTGCTGTCCATAGGCTGAATAGCGAGAAGGGGGATCACTAGGTACAGTTAATGCACAGAGTCACAAGGAGACTGTAAGACATCAGGGGATTCCCTCCATAGCCTCTGTGCTTACTGTGCATACAAAGTCTTTTTTTGTTTTTGGTGCTCAAGGACTGCTTTGAACTGAGGATGCAAATCTGCAGGGGACGTATGCTGGGGATCTCCGTGGCCATAGCTCATGGGGTGTTCTCTGGCTCTCTGAACATCCTGCTGAAGTTTCTCATCAGCAAGTATCAGTTTTCCTTCCTGACCTTAGTCCAGTGTATGACCAGCTCCACTGCAGCCATCACGCTAGAAGTTCTCAGACGGTGTGGGAAGATCTCCGTCCCCCCTTATGCCTTAAGTCTGGCTCGCACGTTTATAGGGGTGACCATCCTATCCACCCTGCAGTCCAGCCTCACCCTCTGGTCCTTGCGGGGACTCAGCCTGCCCATGTATGTGGTCTTCAAACGCTGCCTGCCCTTGGTGACTCTCTTGATTGGAGTACTGGTGCTGAGGAACGGGCTGCCCTCTGTAGGAGTGCTGGTAGCTGTATTCATCACCACCTGTGGTGCTGCCTTGGCAGGTAAGCAGACTGTCATTAACTTGTTCAATGCGCATGAAAGTTTCTTGCTAGGCTTGTTCTCTGCAAGACTGAACGTGGTGTCTGCAGGCATTTCAGGTAGAGGAGAAACGCTAAGGACCTGATACAAACTAAAGTCATTGGGTTAAATCTTTTACAGCTACAGTAGTAGAGATTTAATTACTTTAGGTGTATAGCAGATGGATGTTACAGCAGCAGGCGCTGTGCTTTCGCTAGCATGATATGACATGGGGAGTTTCCTCCCAGTGCTTTCATGACATAATTACAAGACTCTGGGACAATGTGACACACTGCAGTATTCAGCTAAGGTAGGTTTAAGCTGGAAATAGATTTAAAGCTTCTGTATTCCCCTTCCCTTTTATTGTTGCAGTAGAACAGCATGGTAATTAAACGTGCAAGCTAGTTGGCTAGCTTAACTCACGACACACAGTCCCGGGTGCTTTCCTGTCTGCTAGCGTCTTGCCAACTGGCAAGCTGAGTGACTGACAAAAGGGGTTTGTTGGGCTCATGTATTGAGTCACTTCAGAGGATGTCCTCGAAAAAGTGCAGGTATTCGCAGTATCATATGTACTTTTCATCTTTGCCTAGTAGCTTTTAAGGGATTGCATTCTGTATAAAGCAGTCATTAGTGCAATGATTGCCCAGAATGCTTGACTTACTTTTAACCAAAACACATTTTTTATTAGGCAAGTGTTTTAGTTGTCTTTTATGTAATTCCAGTGCGCTCTGGCCCGTGTCTATTGCCAATAAATGCCAATTTAGATCGTGCAATGTGTCTACAGCAGGCAGTCAGCAATAATCTTTCACTGTTGTGACTACTCTGATTTGGAGAAGGTGAAATGTGACTGGCTATTATGGGTTTCTGCACAGCAAATCATTGCTCTTTATTAAACAAGCTTGTCTATCCTAAGACAGGCAGTGTGTGTTGTTACTGATGGTACACTATAATAAATCTTAGTCAAGTCTCATCTGTGTTCCAGTCATCTCAGCTTCTCTGAAGACATTCGCCATTACCCCATCTCCTTCCAATCTCCTCAGCCATTATAATGTTTATTCTGTTGCTATACTGCATGAACTTTCTCTTCTGTACTATTTTCTGCTTTATCACTCACACCTATAAAACGGATTATGCTTCTTGCAGTATATAAAAGTGGATGCTTGAAAAGTGTCATTTTATCTAAATACATTTAGATACAATTGAAAGTGGATCTGTACTTGCAAAATAAAATTGTTTTATAAGTAGTCAGTCTATTACTAGTACAGACTGTAAAGAAAGAGAGATCTATTGAGGAGTTTTGTGCTAGGAAAAATTACACACTTATAGCCTCAGCAACGCTTTGGTGCAATGGCAATGCAGAAGTGCACCCCCCCCCTGCAAGTTTTATCTTATGTTAAATGCTGACATACAACCTGTTCCTGTAAATGCAGGATGGGGCACATAGGCCTAGTGCTTTGGTGGATCCATCCTGTTACCATAATCACTGACATCACTCCCTGTCAATGGAAGTAGTGAGGAGGCTAAACAGAGGGGTGTTATGGTCATCAATGAATGACTGTATAGACGGAAGTCCTGCCCCCCACTTTATCACACCATTACTTCTGAAAAGGGGCTGTGGCCTCAATGCATGACAGGGCAGCTCTGTCATGTAACAGTAGGTCACACCACCATGTGTTATACTTGCAAAATGAACCTAAACTTATCAGATAATTCTATGTGTTATGTTAGTAACTTGGAAATGATAGAAATGAGTCTCACATTTTTATTTTCAGTTTAATGGCTTAATTTTTAAGATTGCATCAGAATGGCACAGTTGCTATTTAGAATCCACGCCCTGCCTTTAAGCTGAAAAGAGAAAGAGAAGTAGTGACCCTTTGAAATTTCCAGCAGTAATACTTTATTAAAAGCCCTATCTCACAGTTTCTCAGCTGTTTAAGCTTCTATTTACTTTTTAGGAAACCAGACTGAATTTCACAAGCTGCTTGACAAGCTCTTTTGCATATATAGCAAATCCTTTTTTTTCAAATCTTGTTGTACTGGAAAGTAGAAAGATATGTCAGACAGTTTCTTACTAGGGCTACTATTATATGTACCTAAGTTTATCTCATAATACCACTTGTCCCTTCAGGTACACTTTAAATAAAGAAGTCCGGAGCCAGTCTGTCAGTGAGAGGCAGGGATAGACTCAGTAGCATTTGTAAAGTAAAATGAAGGTGTAATAGTTTTGGAATTTTGTCATTTTAAATGGTGTTGCTTTAAACAAAGTAGTGGTTACTTTAATGGCATTGCTACATGCAAGACTTATTTATCGGATTTTCGTTTACTTTGTTACAAAGTTTAGAAACGTAATAATAACTTAACAATGACAAATTACAACTTGTCTTGTTGCATGCATATATCAATATAAGTAGCCGATGTTCTGTATATGTATAAATGTATACCACTAAAAGTCCTGCTCCACTGTGTAATGTTAGGGCTCTCAATAAACAGAGATGGGCCCCAATGTTACCATCAGAATTAACATGACCCCTGTAACTATCTGATGTCACAAAGACCATTTCACGACAAGAGACAGCTTTCTAAAAAGATTCTCTAACATACAGAAAGTGCTCTCCAAGCTGGGAATAAACCCTTTACTGAAAGACCTTGACAGAGACAATCCATTCTTCCATGTAAAGAGCAGCTAGCACTCTGACATGTGGAAGTAGAGGGGAAACTCTTCTGATTTCCTCAGAAATGGTATTACTCTATTATTTCTTTTCATTTCCATTGGAGCGTAGCACAGGTTCTCCTCATCAGAGTTGCTCTAGTAAAATGAAATTAACTTAATTGTAAAGAAGTTTAAATAGTTATCATTAGTCCATTACCTGAACCATCACACATAAAGTTACCTCTGGGTCATCATAGAATTAATTGCCTTATTCTGCTTCTGCAAGGCCAAAAACAGTATCTAAAGGGCAGTAACCCATGATATCCAGTCACAGCTCTGCTTATGTCCTTGGATTCGTTGTTGCCACAAATTACTCTATTTGGTTGTTGTTTGGATTACTGCACAAGAGAAAAAAGAAGTCTGCAAGAATCCTCATCAATATATATATATATATATATATATATATATATATATATATATATATATATATATATATATATATATACCTATATATGTGTGTGTGTGTGTGTGTGTGTGTGTGTGTGTGTAGTGTGTGTGTGTGTGTGTAGTGTGTGTGTGTGTGTGTGTGTGTGTGTGTGTGTGTGTGTGTGTGTGTTCGTGTGTGTGTGTATATACATATATATGTGTGTGTGTGTGTGTATATATGTGTGTGTGTGTGTGTGTGTGTATATACAGTGGGTTGCAAAAGTATTCGGCCCCCTTGAAGTTTTCCACATTTTGTAGCATTACTGCCACAAACATGCATCAATTTTATTGGAATTCCACGTGAAAGACCAATACAAAGAGGTGTACATGTGAGAAGTGGATCGAAAATCATACATCATTCCAAACATTTTTTACAAATAAATAACTGCAAAGTGAGGTGTGCGTAATTATTCAGCCCCCTGAGTCAATACTTTGTAGAACCACCTTTTGCTGCAATTACAGCTGCCAGCCTTTTAGGGTATGTCTCTACCAGCTTTGCACATTTAGAGACTGAAATCCTTGCCCATTCTTTTATGCAAAACAGCTTCAGCTCAGTCAGATTAGATGGACAGCGTTTGTGAACAGCAGTTTTCAGATCTTGCCACAGATTCTCGATTGGATTTAGATCTGGACTTTGACTGGGCCATTCTAACACATGGATATGTTTTGTTTTAAACCATTCCATTGTTGCTTTGGCTTTATGTTTAGGGTCATTGTCCTGCTGGAAGGTGAACCTCCGCCCCAGTCTCAAGTCTTTTGCAGTCTCCAAGAGGTTTTCTTCCAAGTTTGCCCTGTATTTGGCTCCATCCATCTTCCCATCAACTCTGACCAGCTTCCCTGTCCCTGCCTGTCCCTGCTGAAGAGATGCACCCCCCAGCATGATGCTGCCACCACCATATTTGACAGTGGGGATGGTGTGTTCAGAGTGATGTGCAGTGTTAGTCTTCTGCCACACATAGCATTTTGCATTTTGGCCAAAAAGTTCCATTTTGGTCTCATCTGACCAGAGCACCTTCTTCCACATGGTTGCTGTGTCCCCCACATGGCTTGTGGCAAACTGCAAATGGGACTTCCTATGCTTTCTGTTAACAATGCCTTTCTTCTTGCCACTCTTCCATAAAGGCCAACTTTATACAGTGCATGACTAATAGTTGTCCTATGGACAGAGTCTCCCACCTGAGCTGTAGATCTCTGCAGCTCGTCCAGAGTAGTGTTGGGCGAACAGTGTTCGCCACTGTTCGGGTTCTGCAGAACATCACCCTGTTCGGGTGATGTTCGAGTTCGGCCGAACATCTGATGGTGTTCGGCCAAACTGTTCGGCCATATGGCCGAACTAAGAGCGCATGGCCGAACGTTCCCCGAACGTTCGGCTAGCGCTGTGATTGGCCGAACGGGTCACGTGTAGTGTTGGGCAAACATCTAGATGTTCGGGTTTGGGCCGAACACAGTCGCGATGTTCGGGTGTTCGAGCCGAACTCCGAACATAATGGAAGTCAATGGGGACCCGAACTTTCGTGCTTTGTAAAGCCTCCTTACATGCTACATACCCCAAATTTACAGGGTATGTGCACCTTGGGAGTGGGTACAAAAGTAAAAAAATTTAGCAAAAAGAGCTTATAGTTTTTGAGAAAATCGATTTTAAAGTTTCAAAGGGAAAACTGTCTTTTAAATCCGGGAAATGTCTGTTTTCTTTGCACAGGTAACATGCTTTTTGTCGGCATGCAGTCATAAATGTAATACAGGTAAGAGGTTCCAGGAAAAGGGACCGGTAACGCTAAACCAGCAGCAGCACACGTGATGGAACAGGAGGAGGGCGGTGCAGGAGGAGAAGGCCACGCTTTGAGACACAACAACCCAGGCCTTGCATGAGGACAAGAAGCGTGCGGATAGCAATTTGCATTTTGTCGCCATGCAGTCATAAATGTAATACAGATGAGAGGTTCAATAAACAGGGACCGGAAACGCTAACCCATCACAGATGTTCATTGTTCATGTTACTTGGTTGGGGTCCCGGGAGTGTTGCGTAGTCGTTTCCAATCCAGGATTGATTCATTTTAATTTGAGTCAGACGGTCTGCATTTTCTGTGGACAGGCGGATACGCCGATCTGTGACGATGCCTCCGGCAGCACTGAAACAGCGTTCCGACATAACGCTGGCTGCCGGGGAAGCCAGCACCTCGATTGCGTACATTGCCAGTTCGTGCCAGGTGTCTAGCTTCGATACCCAATAGTTGAAGGGTGCAGATGGATTGTTCAACACAGCTATGCCATCTGACATGTAGTCCTTGACCATCTTCTCCAGGCGATCGGTGTTGGAGGTGGATCTGCACGCTTGCTGTTCTGTGTGCTGCTGCATGGGTGTCAGAAAATTTTCCCACTCCAAGGACGCTGCCGATACCATTCCCTTTTGGGCACTAGCTGCGGCTTGTGTTGTTTGCTGCCCTCCTGGTCGTCCTGGGTTTGCGGAAGTCAGTCTGTTGGCGTACAACTGGCTAGAGGAGGGGGAGGATGTCAATCTCCTCTCTAAAGTCTCCACAAGGGCCTGCTGGTATTCTTCCATTTTGACCTGTCTTACTCTTTCTTCAAGCAGTTTTGGAACATTGTGTTTGTACCGTGGATCCAGAAGGGTATAAACCCAGTAATTGGTGTTGTCCAGAATGCGCACAATGCGTGGGTCGCGTTCAATGCAGTCCTAGGCCGAAGAGGTCATAGCCTAGGGTCACAAAAACCTGTTTATTTGGGCAATTTCAATGGTAGGGATGCTGACGTACATAAATCTCAGCCATGGCCGTTAGCAACGTCTGAATTGCAGGTAGAAGACATATTGTTAGACTTGTATTCCAAAGATAGGGTCCCTACATCTCTGCAAACCAGAGTTACAGGGGTCCAAAATTGGTAAAATCCCCCATAGGCTTTCATTGCCTCTCTATTTCACTTTCCAAAATCTCACATCTTTTCAAAGGGCAATTGCTCAGCAGTGGCAAATTTTCTAGCATTGTAGGGACCCTTAGGGGGAACATGACTGGTGAGTTTTGGGCCCCTAGGCCGAAGAGGTCATAGCCTAGGGTCACAAAAACCTGTTTATTTGGGCAATTTCAATGGTGGCGAGTCTGACGTACATAAATCGCAGCAATGGCTGTTAGCAACGTCTGAATCTCACGAAATGTCTCATGCAGGTAGAAGACATATTGTTAGACTTGGGCTCCAAAGATGGGTTCCCTACATCTCTGCAAACCAGAGTTACAGGGCTCCAAATTTGGTAAAATCCCCCATAGGCTTTCATTGGGCCTCCTATTTACAGTTCCAAAATCTCACATCTTTTCAAAGGGCAATTGCTCAGCAGTGGCAAATTTTCTAGCATTGTAGGGACCCTTAGGGGGAACATGACTGGTGAGTTTCGGGCCCCTAGGCCAAAGAGGTCATAGCCTAGGGTCACAAAAACCTGTTTATTTGGGCAATTTCAATGGTAGTGATGCTGACGTACATAAATCTCAGCCATGGCCGTTAGCAACGTCTGAATTTTACGAAATGTCTCATGCAGGTAAAAGACATATTGTTAGACTTGGATTCCAAAGATGGGGTCCCTACATCTCTGCAAACCAGAGTTACAGGGGTGCAAAATTGGTAAAATCCCCCATAGGCTTTCATTGCCTCCCTATTTCACTTTCCAAAATCTCACATCTTTTCAAAGTGCAATTGCTCAGCAGTGGCAAATTTTCTAGCATTGTAGGGACCCTTAGGGGAACATGACTGGTGAGTTTCGGGCCCCTAGGCCAAAGAGGTCATAGCCTAGGGTCACAAAAACCTGTTTATTTGGGCTATTTCAATGGTAGTGATGCTGACGTACATAAATCTCAGCCATGGCCGTTAGCAACGTCTGAATTTCACGAAATGTCTCATGCAGGTAGAAGACATATTGTTAGACTTGGATTCCAAAGATGGGGTCCCTACATCTCTGCAAACCAGAGTTACAGGGGTCCAAAATTGGTAAAATCTCCCACAGGCTTTCATTGCCTCCCTATTTCACTTTCCAAAATCTCACATCTTTTCAAAGGGCAATTGCTCAGCAGTGGCAAATTTTCTAGCATTGTAGGGACCCTTAGGGGGAACATGACTGGTGAGTTTTGGGCCCCTAGGCCGAAGAGGTCATAGCCTAGGGTCACAAAAACCTGTTTATTTGGGCAATTTCAATGGTGGCGAGTCTGACGTACATAAATCGCAGCAATGGCCGTTAGCAACGTCTGAATCTCACGAAATGTCTCATGCAGGTAGAAGACATATTGTTAGACTTGGATTCCAAAGCTGGGGTCTCTACATCTCTGCAAACCAGAGTTACAGGGCTCCAAAATTGGTAAAATCCCCCATAGGCTTTCATTGGGCCTACTATTTACCGTTCCAAAATCTCACACCATTTCAAAGGGCAATGGCTCAGCAGTGGCAAAACTCACCAGTCATGTTCCCCCTAAGGGCCCCTACAATGCTAGAAAATTTGCCACTGCTGAGCAATTGCCCTTTGAAAAGATGTGAGATTTTGGAAAGTGAAAAAGGGAGGCAATGAAAGCCTATGGGGGATTTTACCAATTTTGCACCCCTGTAACTCTGGTTTGCAGAGATGTAGGGACCCCATCTTTGGAATCCAAGTCTAACAATATGTCTTCTACCTGCATGAGACATTTCGTGAAATTCAGACGTTGCTAACGGCCATGGCTGAGATTTATGTACGTCAGCATCATTACCATTGAAATAGCCCAAATAAACAGGTTTTTGTGACCCTAGGCTATGACCTCTTCGGCCTAGGGGTCCGAAACTCACCAGTTATAATCCCCCTAACATTTCCTACAATGCTAGAAAATTTGCCACTGCTGAGCAATTGCCCTTTGAAAAGATGTGAGATTTTGGAACTGTAAATAGGAGGCCCAATGAAAGCCTATGGGGGATTTTACCAAATTTGGAGCCCTGTAACTCTGGTTTGCAGAGATGTAGGGAGCCCATCTTTGGAGCCCAAGTCTAACAATATGTCTTCTACCTGCATGAGACATTTCGTGAGATTCAGACGTTGCTAACGGCCATTGCTGCGATTTATGTACGTCAGACTCGCCACCATTGAAATTGCCCAAATAAACAGGTTTTTGTGACCCTAGGCTATAACCTCTTCAGCCTAGGGGCCCAAAACTCACCAGTCATGTTCCCCCTAAGGGTCCCTACAATGCTAGAAAATTTGCCACTGCTGAGCAATTGCCCTTTGAAAAGATGTGAGATTTTGGAAAGTGAAATAGAGAGGCAATGAAAGCCTATGGGGGATTTTACCAATTTTGGACCCCTGTAACTCTGGTTGGCAGAGATGTAGGGACCCTATCTTTGGAATCCAAGTCTAACAATATGTCTTCTACCTGCAATTCAGACGTTGCTAACGGCCATGGCTGAGATTTATGTACGTCAGCATCACTACCATTGAAATTGCCCAAATAAACAGGTTTTTGTGACCCTAGGCTATGACCTCTTCGGCCTAGGACTGCATTGAACGCGACCCACGCATTGTGCGCATTCTGGACAACACCAATTACTGGGTTTATACCCTTCTGGATCCACGGTACAAACACAATGTTCCAAAACTGCTTGAAGAAAGAGTAAGACAGGTCAAAATGGAAGAATACCAGCAGGCCCTTGTGGAGACTTTAGAGAGGAGATTGACATCCTCCCCCTCCTCTAGCCAGTTGTACGCCAACAGACTGACTTCCGCAAACCCAGGACGACCAGGAGGGCAGCAAACAACACAAGCCGCAGCTAGTGCCCAAAAGGGAATGGTATCGGCAGCGTCCTTGGAGTGGGAAAATTTTCTGACACCCATGCAGCAGCACACAGAACAGCAAGCGTGCAGATCCACCTCCAACACCGATCGCCTGGAGAAGATGGTCAAGGACTACATGTCAGATGGCATAGCTGTGTTGAACAAATTATCTGCACCCTTCAACTATTGGGTATCGAAGCTAGACACCTGGCACGAACTGGCAATGTACGCAATCGAGGTGCTGGCTTCCCCGGCAGCCAGCGTTATGTCGGAACGCTGTTTCAGTGCTGCCGGAGGCATCGTCACAGATCGGTGTATCCGCCTGTCCACAGAAAATGCAGACCGTCTGACTCAAATTAAAATGAATCAATCCTGGATTGGAAACGACTACGCAACACTCCCGGGACCCCAACCAAGTAACATGAACAATGAACATCTGTGATGGGTTAGCGTTTCCGGTCCCTGTTTATTGAACCTCTCATCTGTATTACATTTATGACTGCATGGCGACAAAATGCAAATTGCTATCCGCACGCTTCTTGTCCTCATGCAAGGCCTGGGTTGTTGTGTCTCAAAGCGTGGCCTTCTCCTCCTGCACCGCCCTCCTCCTGTTCCATCACGTGTGCTGCTGCTGGTTTAGCGTTACCGGTCCCTTTTCCTGGAACCTCTTATCTGTATTACATTTATGACTGCATGCCAACAAAAAGCATGTTACCTGTGCAAAGAAAACAGACATTTCCCGGATTTAAAAGACAGTTTTCCCTTTGAAACTTTAAAATCGATTTTCTCAAAAACTATAAGCTCTTTTTGCTAAATTTTTTTCCTCTTGTACCCACTCCCAAGGTGCACATACCCTGTAAATTTGGGGTATGTAGCATGTAAGGAGGCTTTACAAAGCACGAAAGTTCGGGTCCCCATTGACTTCCATTATGTTCGGAGTTCGGCTCCAACACCCGAACATCGCGGCCATGTTCGGCCTGTTCGGCCCGAACCCGAACATCTAGATGTTCGCCCAACACTAGTCCAGAGTCACCATGGGCCTCTTGACTGCATTTCTGATCAGCGCTCTCCTTGTTCGGCCTGTGAGTTTAGGAGGCCATCGTCTTGGTTGGTGTACAGTTGTGCCATACTCCTTCCATTTCTGAATGATCGCTTGAACAGTGCTCCGTGGGATGTTCAAGGCTTTGGAAATCTTTTTGTAGCCTAAGCCTGCTTTAAATGTCTCAATAACTTGATCCCTGACCTGTCTTGTGTGTTCTTTGGACTTCAAGGTGTTGTTGCTCCCAATATTCTCTTAGACAACCTCTGAGGTCCTCACAGAGCAGCTGTATTTGTACTGACATTAGATTACACACAGGTGCACTCTATTTAGTCATTAGCACTCATCAGTCAATGTCTATAGGCAACTGACTGCACTCAGATCAAAGGGGGCTGAATAATTATGCACACACCACTTTGCAGTTATTTATTTGTAAAAAATGTTTGGAATCATGTATGATTTTCGTTCCACTTCTCATGTGTACACCACTTTGTGTTGGTCTTTCATGTGGAATTCCAATAAAATGGATTCATGTTTGTGGCAGTAATGTGACAAAATGTGGAAAACTTCAAGGGGGCCGAATACTTTTGCAACCCACTGTATATATATGTGTGTGTGTGTGTGTGTGTGTGTGTGTGTATATATACATACATATATATGTATATATATATATATATATATATATATATATATATATGCATATATATGTATCATATGTGTATATATACATATATATATATATATATATATATATATATATATATATATATATATTCAATCTACCTTTACTCCTAAGATTTATCCTAGGTGATATTTTCACACCTTATCAATACAATGCCCTTTAAGCCACCAACACGGAACAAAATACTCATCAACACGAATAATTTTTTCAGTACTTTTTACCTGCTTTTTGGTAATTTATCAAGTGCTGAAGTTTGATTTTAAACAGAAGATGAAGGATTATCTCACAGGAGAAAACTTTGGAGAAAAAGTGAATTAAATAAGGGCATTTCTTCTAAAATTAACAATGTTATTTGCAGTCACACCAGAAGATATGTCTCTTATTTCTGTTTGATGCCTGTAATCTCTGTAGAGTTAGAACTGGAATTGAAGGCAAAATAGGTCAGACTTTTGGCAAGCATCGAACTTTATACTGATACAATGCCTGTACTGCCCTAATGAATCCTGAGGTATGCTGATGGTGTCTTCCTTTAACACACAGCTAATGCCTGCAGTAAATCATATCATAGGATAAACAGAATAGTTATATTTAAATGCTTGTCATACCATGGGAACCATGAACAGCCTATACAACGTATAATCTGCTTTTGTGTACTTTTACTAACTTAAAATATTTTCAAGTGAATTCAAGAAATTTCACTTTCTGTACTCTAAAATTCTTAAAATAAAAAGCATACCATTCTATTCATTATGTTCTCCTGGGCCCCTCTGTGCTGTTTCTGCCACTCCCTGCTGCAATCCTGGCTTGTAATTGCCAGTGTTAGGCAGTGTTTACAAACAAAAGACATGGCCTCTAACCAGCATGTGATAGGCTGAGAGTAGCTCAGTCTGTGACTCACACAGAGCCTGCAGGGGGTGTGGAGAGGGTGTGTATAGCTTCTATCCTGCCACAAGCAGGGCTGCACATTCCTGCCTGAGTGCCTGAGCCCGACAAAGCCGTCAGAGGAAAGAAGATTAGATCATATAACAGAGATAATACAGCCCATGTGCAACTAGGAAAGGCTGCAGACAGTAGTCCAGACCACATTAGATCAGGCATAGGAACTTATATGATAGAAGAAATAAGGCTGTACATTTTGTTACAGAGTCTCTTTAACCACTTGATGACCCAGCCTTTACCCCCCCCCCTTAAGGACCAGCGCTGTTTTAGCTGATCTGTGCTGGGTGGGCTGTGCAGCCCCCAGCACAGATCAAACACCAGGCAGAGCGACCAGATCGCCCCCTTTTTTCCCCACTAGGGGATGATATGCTAGGGGGGTCTGATTGCGCCTGCCTGCCTGGGTGTTGCGGGCACCTCAAAGCCCCCCTCCGCGGCAAAATTCCCCCCCTCCCTCTCCTCCCTCCCTTCCCCGGAGATCCGAGGCTGCACAGGAACGGATCTGTCCTGTGCAGCCTCTAACAGGCTCCTGCCTGTCATGTGACAGCGATCCCCGGCCGCTGATTGGCCGGGGATCGCTGATCTGGTACAACGCTGCTACTGTTAGCAGCGTTGTACAAATGTAAACAAAGCGGATTATTTCCACTTGTGTTTACACTTAGCCTGCGAGCCGCGATCGGCGGCCCGCAGGCTATTCACGGAGCCCCCGGCCGTGAATTGACAGGAAGCAGCCGCTCGCGCGATTAATTAGTCTGCGTCGCTGGTCCTGCAGCTGCCACTTTGCCGACACGCGTTATGAGTGTGCGGTCGGCAAGTGGTTAATGTTGCCTGAGGAAAAACCTGAGTTATGTTTCAAAGGCATGCACCAGAAAATACATTATCTTGTAAAAGAAAATGTCTACAGCATGCTTCAGCATGTCTGCTGAGGAATAAAGACCTTAAAGGAAACACAAAGTAAAAGAAAAAAAAAAAAAAAGCTGCCCATTTTTTTACCCGGGGCTTCTTTCAGCCCCCTGAAGTCTTCCTGGTCTCTTGTCGTCATCCCACACTTTGCTGTTCCTCCGATGTCCCCCTCCAATGCTGGGTGCGCAGCTCTGTGCTACACACATCCACTATCGCACTCCTGTGGCTTGGGGAGCTCTGCGCTTGCGCAGTAAGCAAAAATTGCTACTGCGCATTTGCAGAATGCTCTCAGCTGTGGGAGCGCGATAGAGGACGCGTGGGGCCAGCACCACACAAATGCAGTGGCCGGCCAACTCATCAGTTAGGAAAGGGACAGTGGAGGAATGGCTGAGTGTGGGATGATGGCGAGAGAGCTGGAAGAATTCAGGGGGCTGGAAGAACGCCCAGGTAAGTAAATGGGCATTTATGCAAGGAGTAAAAGTTTATCTCGGATACACTTTAACGAAGCTTGATGGGCTTGAATTTCCAATGCGCCCCAACAATTATTTAGATTTGGGGAATTTGGAGGCCAAATAAAATGGGTTTTGTCAGACCAGGCCACCTTACTCCGGTGTACTATAGTTCAGCTCATGAACTCATGTGCCCATTGTAAACACTTTCAGCTGTGGACAGCGTTCAGCATGGGTCCTCTGGCTGGTCTCGGCTACACTGCCCCATACACAGAAAGCTGCAGCACATTGTGTTTTCTGACGTCTATTTTCATGGGCAGAATGAGTTTTTCCAATGTTTTGTGCCACAGCAGCTCTAAGTGGTATTGGGTCAGATGGGGAACCCTTTATTCCTCATGCATATCAGTTAACTTTGGGCACCCATAATCCTATTGTGGGTTTACGAGTTGCCCATTTTTGGTAATAAGCCTGCAAGACCTGGTGCTTTCTGGCAAGGGCGTAGCAATAGGGGTTGCAGAGGTTGCGACCGCATCGGTTGCAGAGGTTGCGACCGCATCGGGGCCCTTGGGCCAGAGGGGCCCCGAAGGGCCCATTCTCAACTACAGTATTAGCTCTCTATTGGTCCTGTGCTCATAATAATCACCTCTATAGATACTTTGAATAGTGGTAATCATTATCAAATTGTTCCCCCATCCCCTTCTGGCACCTCTGACACTGTAGTTGCCATTGGCAGGTTTTGGTGCGCCGTATCAATTGCTATGTGTAGAGTGCTTAGGGGGCCCTATTATAAAACTTGCATCGGGGTCCACAGCTCCTTAGCTACGCCACTGCTTTCTGGATGCTCTGACCCATTAATCTGATTATTCTAATTTGACTCTTGACAGTGTTAGGGATGAGTGAATTTGTCCAAAATAGATACCCACATTTTTTTTACAAAACACATTTTTGCAAAGTTTTGTGAAAGTAGAGGCAAATCATTTCAACCTATGCATGTGTAAATGTGAACTGCTTTGCCAATGGGCTTGTGAAAATAAGTGCCATGCAAAACCAAACTGAACTTAATGTAAACCTGTGACTTATTGGAAGGAAGAAATCAGATACTTACCTCGGGAGGGGAAAGCCTCTGAATCCTAATGAGGACTCCCCCGTCCATGTACGTCAGACCATTCCAGGGCTGGGACACCTGAAGTGTGGCCTACCTGCACACAGTGGCATAGCTAAGGGGCTGTGGGCCCCGATGCAAGTTTTACATTGGGGCCCCCCAGGTACTATATACATAGCAATTGATACGGCGCACCAAAACCTGCCAATGGCAACTACAGTGTCAGAGGGAAGAAGGGAATGGGGAGCAGTTTGTTCATGATTACCACTATTCAAAGTATCTATAGAAGTGATTACTATGATCACAGGACCAATAGAGAGCTAATACTGTGGTTGAGGGAGGGCCCCTCAGGACCCCTCTGGCCCAAGGGCCCCGATGCGGTCGCAACCTCTGCACCCCCTATTGCTACGCCCCTGCCTACGCACTCACACTAGTACCATCCTGCTTGGGCTCTGGTGGAAACAGCTGAACCTGATTGGATCCATGCTACTGCGCAGGTGCAGACGGCTCATGCCTGAGCAGTAGTGTGGACCCATTCCAGCCTTGCTTTTTGAAGTTGAGCAGGACGGTGCTAGTGCATCTGTGCAAGCTGCAAAACATTGACAAGCTCTTTTTTTTCCGGGGTTTCAGTTCTGGATTGGGGCTGCAGAGTGGAACAGATCCAGAGGCTTCCCCATCCCAATGTAGGTACCCTCTAGGGTGACTTTTTTCTCTACAGGTACACTTTAAATGTATTAATAATTTTGTGAACTGTTCACTTGCTGCCTAATGTATCCTACCCCTTGACATGCACCATTGTAATGGAGGTAATGCTATTCAATTCACTTATCTGCTTTAACTGGTTGAGGACCACAGGCTTACATCCCCCTAGTGACCAGGCAATTTTTTAAAATTCAGCACACTGCATTTTTAAGAGTTCACTGCACGACCATACAAGTTAGCACACAAATGAATCTTACCTCATTTTCTTGCCACCACCAGAGCATTCTGTTGGTGGCACCTGGTTGCTGCTGTCATGTGTTTAATAAAAATCACTATTTTTTTTTTAATTGATGCCTCCCCCCTCCCTCCCCCCTGAGACCCAATCAGCAAGATCACCTCTCATAGGCATCAGCCTATGAGAGGGATTGCTTTGTCAGCCTCTTCTGGGGACAGCTCAGTGACAGAGCTGTCCCCAGTACAGAGCTGCACTAGATTGCAGCGCTGTACAAGCATTTGCAGCGTTCTTTGTTTTTTCTTTATAGCCTACCAGCTCCGATTGTGGCTGGCAGGCTGTTTACAGAGTGGAGTTTCGTAACTCAGCGGGGATGCGCACGCATCTGTGCTAATATCCACCCCCAGGACTTGACACCAATCGGCGTTAGGCAGTCCTGGGGGAGCCACCTTCCCAATGCCGATAGGCGTTAGGTGGTCGGGAAGTTGTTTGTTGTTATGGCTGATTGGTGTGTATTGGCTAGGTGTGTTAGCAAAAGTTAAACAGCTTAGGTTCCTCCAGCAGGATCTCACACCATGTGCTCTCCCCCTCAAGTAATTGACTCACCAGATCCAAAGACCCTCAGGCCGGTTTCACACCAGTAACCAGTGTTATAGATGTGGTGCAATCGAACTTACTTGACTTCCAGTCAATGAACATCACCACGAATGTTGCCTGGTCAGATGCGATACTTCTAACACATTGCATCACACTGTGTCAGGTATGAAATGTCCCATAGACTTTCATTGCTTTAGCATTACCCTGCGGTAAAAGCGGGTAGTGCATTGCAATGGAAAGGAGTCTCAGAATCTGTCTACTCATGTGGGTTGTATGGCCATCCTGACAATGTCCACTGCAAGCCCTCGTCTTTTCCTGCAGTAGTCCTCCAGTAGTGATGGCCTGAACAGTTTTGACTGTTTGCCGTTTGCATTTAATGTAAGCTTTTTTGTCAAAAGTTTGCATTCGCATTTAACATTAAAGTCAATGGCTGCCAACTTTAGTGGATAATAGCAAAGCCCCCGAACGTACTAGAAACACAAAATTTGCAGGGTATGTTACGGAGGACAGTGGGTACAAGAGGGAAAGACATTTTCAAAAAAACCTTGTAGTTTTGGAGAAAATCGATTTTTAAAGTTATGATAGGAAGGTCTATATTTGAATTATTATTATTATTTTTTATTTATATAGCGCCAACATATTCCGCAGTGCTTTACAAAGCACAATAAGACGACAAGGGGAACATAGATACAACTAACACATGTACAGCAGAGTTCCAAGCAGCACAAATTTTGTTACAAAAACAGTAAACATTAGGAGGATGACCCGGCCCTTGCGAGCTTACAATCTAATGGGTTGTGGGGGACACACTAGGTAAGGAGGTGGAGGATGGATGAGGCCTCTGATTACATTGTGACAGATAAGTAAATAAGGGCTATAGAATGTTAAATGCGGTTAAATGACAGATAATGTATCAACCTATATCAGTAGTGTAAATTTACATGTAGGGTTGAGCTGAAATTTTCGAAATTTCGCGTTACTATAATTACGCATGCGAAATTTGCTATTACAGCGCGAAATTATGGTAGTGTAATTGCCATTAAAATCGTAATTGATAATACCGTAAGCGTAATTTTCAACGCGTAATTTCGCGTTTCGTTCATAACGTAATTTCACGTACAACTATACCGTAATTTGACGTTAAACGATAACGTAATTTCGCATTTCTTCGTAATTTCGCGAATTTCGTAATTACTTGTTAGCTATAAAAAGAAATACATTTTAATTTTGAAAATGAAAGTAATTTCATTTATAATAGTAATTACTAGACACAGGAAAGTGTCTGGGTATTGGAGATTGTCCAATCATATTACAGGCTTCTTTTGAGATACATCCTAAACAACCAATTGTAGTTTGACCCACCCTCCTAGTATATAATCTGGCAGCCATGTTAGTTTCACTTTGTGGGTTGTTGTTTCTGTAGGAGGAGGAGTGAGAGAGAGCACATTGCAGAACTCATATACACCATTTCTTTGCCTTTTCTAGCATTTTGCTTTATTTCAGTCATTGCTATAGACTGTGAGGAAGTTTATTTGTTTATTTAACTATTTTAGGGCATTATTCAGACTGGGATTTCTTTGTTTCAGTGTTTATCAGCTATTTTAGACAGATAGAGACCCAGTGGTAGGCTCTGTCTGTGTTCATCAACAGCCAGTGATATATACTGTATTTCTGTTTATTTCTTTAAGTACTTCTTTTATTTGCCTGGGTTCATTTATTTTCATTTAATTTTATTTTATTTTTTAACTTGGTTACACAGGGATTTGTGTGCTTAAGTGTCAGTAACAGGCAGACACTTATAAACCAATCAATGTGATCAATGAGAGTAATATGAACTATCGCGGAATTACGTTACGTAACTACGCTTACAAACATTTGCATGCAAGGCAAACGTAATTTCGCGATACCCACCGTAACGCGAAAACTACGCGAAAATTAACGCTTACAGTAATATGAACTATCGCGAAATTACGTTATGTAACTACGCTTACAAACGGTTGCATGCAAGGCAAACGTAATTTTGCGATACCCACTGTAATGCGAAAGCTACGCGAAAATTACGCTTACGCGGAATTTCGCAAAATCCTTCTTCATTACGATTATGTACTTACGGCCATAATCGTACTTACACTAATAACACGAAATTTCGCGAAATCGTAATTAAGTCATTACGCTCACCTCTATTTACATGTATCAAAAGAAAGAGCAGTGAATTTTATGACGGGATTTCCAGGTGGAAAATGTGGCAACGCTTTGGCCAGGGATCGCTATACAGCCGCAATATGGCTGTATAAGGATCCCTGGCAACTTTACCTATTTTTTGGTTTATTGAATTTTTTTTGTTCAGAAAAAATTGTAAGGGAAATTTAAAAAAAATGACATGGGGTCCCCCTCACGAGCCTCTTTAACCACTTGTTCCCCATGCAGGCTGGGATAGCCAGAATGCGGGGCCCTGGCAGCGTGTGACTGGCTTTGCTCTCTGAGCTATACCATCCTGCATGGTCCATGGTATGGGGAGGCTCTGGAGGAGAGGGGCGGCCAAGCCTTGCCCAATACTTAGACAAGGGGCTCTTCCCCACCTCTGGTGCCCGAGGAGGAGATGGGGCTGACAACGCCCTGTGGGGGTACATGGTGGTATCTGGCGGTCCCCTTTAAGAAGGAGACCCTCAGATGCCAACCCCCTCTCCAGGAGAAATTAGTATAGACGTACATAGTACCCCATATCCATTTCCATAAAGGGTTAAAAAGAAATCAAATGCATCCATGAAAAAAGTATTTTAATGCAAAGTTGCAAAACAGAAGCTCCATAGCAGCAATGCAATTCTGTGTGGGGCACCCTGATATCAGGTGCTGTGGATGCTCCAGGGTGCCAGCGTGGGTGGACGTGGTAGGTGCAGTGGGTGGGGAGGAAAGTGGGAGCCACACTGGGGTGGAGCTCTAACTATACTAAGTATAGCTAGAGCCCAACACATCTTTAAATTTCTCTCCAAGGCTCTCCATTGCTCTAGTCTATTACCAGACCAATGGGAATCTTCCAGATTCCTATTGGTCTGTTAATAGACCAATGGGGAGCCTTGGAGGGAAATATAAAGATGCTTTGAGTTCTAGCTATACTTAGTATTGCTACAGCTGCAGGGGAGAGCGGTGTGTGTGGCGACGGATGCGTGGAGATCTTCAATCAAGCTAACTGAGGATATTGGCGTGGGATGATTTCCGAGGATATTAGCACAGGAATTTTTTTTTTAAAGTATGTATTCATGGTTAATTCAGAAGATTAAAATACTTTTTGTGGTTGTGTTTTTATTTCTTTTTAACCCTTTGTGGAAATGGGTAAGAGGTACTATGTACCCCATACTGATTTCACCTGAAAATGTTTTCCTCTTGTTCCCACTGTCCTCCTTAACATACCCTGAAAATTTGGTGTTTCAACTACGTATGGGGACTTTGCTATTAACTGCTAAAATATGTTTTAGCCACTTTCCCACACTCTGTGCATAAACTTTAACATTGATTTTCTACAAAACTACAAGGTCTTTCTGGTTTTTTTTTTCCTCTTGTTCCCACTGTCCTTCTTAACACCCTGAAAATTTGGTATTTCTGGCACATACTTTGCTATTTACCGCAAAATTATGTTTCAGCCACTTTCCCACACTCTGAACTTGAACTTTAAAGAGACTCTGTACTCAAAAGAAGGGACCCTGGGGGTACTTACCTCAGAGGGGGAAGCCTCAGGATCTGATTGAGGCTGCCCCCGTCCTCCTCAGTCCCACGGTGGTCTCTCTAGGCCCCTCTGAAGCCACAGCCGACAATTTGTCAGGCTGTGGCGCAGGCACAGTGGCGCCTGCAATATTTACCTTCCTCGGCTCTAGCGCAGGCGCAGTAGGGGCTCTCAGCTCGGATCAGGCGGAAATAGCCGATCCCAATCGGGTCCATTTTACTCTGCAGACGACTTGTGCCTGAGCAGTAGAGCGGACCCAGCTTGAATTAGCTGATTCAAGCCGAGAGCCGCTACTTTGTCTGTGCTGGAGCTGGAGAAGGTAAATATTTACATGACCGCCGTTTGTAGCAGCACAGCGAGAGCACTCTGGGATGGAGGAGGACGGGGAAGCCTCAATCGTACCCGAGGGGCACTATTTTCAATAAATGTTTTCTTTACAATTGATTTTCTCCAAAACTATAAGGTCTTTTTGAAAGACATTTTTTTCGAAAGGTCTTTTTTTTCTCTTCTACCCACTTTTCTCTTTTCCATACCCTGCACATTTGGTGTTTCTAGCATGTAAAGGGGTTTTGCTATTAATCACTAAAGTTGGTGACCTCTCTGGCGGTAAGAATGAGCCTGACTCATCCACCTAAAAGATGCTGAAAGTGTTATGGAAGAGTCAGGCTCGTCCATGCCACAAGGGAGATTTAAAACTTCTCCGCATGCTCTGCTTTTTTCTGGCTGGATGGCTAGATGACTGTGGGTAGTGATCTGTGCTACCCACAGTGTACAAACAGCCATCCATCCACCCAAGGGAAGCTCATATAGATGAATGCAGAGCCGGTGGAGCAGAGACGTTGCCGCGGTCTCCAGATAACCCTCTCCCTGCAGAAATCAGTGTACCCCATCCCTGCGGCTATCCCCCCTCCCACCTTCCCCCCTCCCTGTAGTGTTTCCCCCTTCCCACCCTTCACGTAAAGAATAAAGGAGATACTGAGAAGCTCCCATGAGGAGATGTACTAGTCTAAAATCTGTCAGGTCTTTCAGCTTTTAACTACCTACTGTAAGTGACAGCAACATAGGAAAGAAAGTAATTTATACAGTATAATCATGTTATAGTCAACTCCAAGGGACCAGGAAGAGTGGTTTACTATATCAGAAGTTTATTATAACAGAAATTGTCCTAACATGCCCTGGTACATTCTCTGCTGCAAATGAGCAACTCTGTCCTCCCGTTGGAGGTACAGTACAAGCACTTGCACATTTGGTGGACTGAAGGGTTAGGCATACCTTAGAGCTGCATAGCCAGGCTGGACAAATTGCTGGTACAGTATCCAGGGCTCCTTCAAAATTGCAGCTGTCACTAAATAGAGGAAGCCACCAGGGGAGGACTGGGACCTTTTGGCCTGGGGGGAAACACAAACCAGAGGCCAGTTATCATGGCAGCCCCAACCCAAATGACGTCACACAGGCACCCCACGTCGTATATGCCAGTAGTCACGTGAGCGCCAATGCGGAAATACAGGCAACGGGTGCACATAATACATTTTGAGGGGTTTACGTCATGTCTATCATTCGTGGTTATCGCATGCCGTGATTATCGCACCTGACAACCACATTGGCCTGAGATTTCCCAACATCTCAGATTGATACATTCAACCAATTTCCACCCAAAATTTTTATCTGATTCAATAATATCAAAACGGATGGTCGATCGGCTATCAAGTCAACAGATGTATGGCCACTTTAATTCCCCAAAACTCATCCCCCCCCCCCCCCACCACACACACACTTATGTCCTCCCCTTCGCCACCATCTCTACTAATCCCTCAAATATGCCCCTCTTCCACCTCGGATATCCCCTCCCCCATTACCAGACACATCCTTACTGACCTTCCTGCTGGCCCCATGATCCCTGCCTCGTTAAAGCTAATTTCCAAAGTTTCGGTATCCCTCCTTCCATCACTGTTTTCACTCCCCCCAAAATCCATGCCTTGCTTACCTGCTTTTTATTGGTGGTCAGTGGCAGTGAATCACTGCCTGCCCACGACCCACCTCACTATAGTTTGAAACCATATAGGCCACAGGTGGAAAAGCCATTATGAATCGATCATAGTGAAAGAATCTGTCCGTAACAATTGATGCATGTATGGCCAGCTTTAGATTATGGTTTCTAATAACAAGATTGGAGAGAGGAGAGAGAAGGCAAAGCAGGTGGTATGGTGCACGGCGCTCAGCTCCGGTTACCCAAACTAGGAGCCCCATAGCAACAATAATATTCTGCGCGGGGCGCGTAAGGGAAATTCTGTACACCAGAGGGAGCAGAGGCTGAGTGGCTAGATAGACAGCGATATGCTCGTGCTGGAAGTCCAGCTCTGCTCAGAGGGGGGGGGGGGGGGGGAAGAGGCATATGGGGGGGAGGGCGAATACAGGGGGCAAACAGAGGTGGGGGCAAACAGAGGCACTAAGGTGGGGACAAGGGGAGGCACATGATGACAAACAGAGGAGGGACAAACAGAGGCTCAGGGGGGGCAAACAGAGGGGGGAAAACAGAGGCACTAAGGGGGGTGGACAAATGGAGGCACATGGGGGAGGGCACAGAGGGACAAATGGAGGCACAGAGGGGGCAAACAGATGCACTATGGGGGGGACAAACAAGCATGGGACAAACTGGCACAGAGGGAGACAGAGAGGCACAAAGGGGGACACTGGTGGCAAAGGGGGGAACATAGGAGGCAAAGGGGACAGAAATGGCACAGTGTTCTGACTTATTCAGGTTAAGAACAAAACAAACCTACAGTCCCTATCTCGTTCGTTAACTGGGGACTACCTGTATATTCACTGCTGTGGCCATTGTTCTTGTCTTACAAATGTATCAACTCACTTGCAACCAGCCTGAAGAGAGCACCCCACCATGGGTTTCACACTGACATATGATGCATGAACCGCCCCTTATATCCAGAGTCAGCGTAACTGACGTAGGGGCCAAAAAACATGTTTACTATAACAGAAGTTTTATTACATCAGATTTTTACTATATCAGGCGTTGTTCCCATAGACTTATAATAGAGATTGGCCGCGACCTGGAGAGGTAGTTTACTATAGCCAAATGTTTATTATATCAGAGTTCATTATAACGAGATTATACTGTAGTTCATTTCACTCTGAAAGAAATGCACATTTTATATGTATGTATTTTAAATATTACAATTTTTCACACTAGAGGTCCTTGAAGAGTAGTAATAATATGTTAGTAAAGAGAAGGTGAGGAAGAATTCATGATCTCTACAGATATTTTTTTTTTATCTCAACAAACAGTTTAAACACTTTATGCCATAACAACTGATAGATAAGGTAGATAAGGTGGAAACAAATATTTTTCTACATACTTTTGCTTGTGAAGAGCTTGAGCATTACAGGCAATACTTCTTTCAAGACTCTGTATTAACAAGGGAATTACAGTAGTAGCTTAGGTGCTAGTGGCATGTAATGGGGAACTTAGGAACAGGTAGACAGGCCATTACTCTAGTATAGCTGGGCAGGACGATAGAAGCTCATCAACCCATCAGCAGGATATGTGGACAAGAAGGAACAGGATGAGCACTTCCAGAACCCTACAGAATTACTTGCGGCAGGCTACTGGTGTAAACGTTTCTGACCCAACGTAGATAATAGGATAACAGAGGTGCCAACAGGATAAAAAAACACTAAAAGAACTTAAAAACCCATCTTGGTAATAGAGGTGGACTCTCCTCCTCCAAGCAGATTACACGACTGTGGATTTTCAGTCAAAACAATTTTATTGGATACTCCAAATAAAGTGCAACACGTTTCACGGGATACAAACCCGCTTCATCAGGCAATAACAGATAGGAGTAAACAGCATCTGCCAGTATCATCAACACTGAGCGCCTCTGACCTAACAATCAAACAAAGTGTTCATGGGGTCACCTGAGGGCCCAATGTCCTCACTTTCCATCACAATGGAGCTAGACTGGCATGTTCAGTGACCCACTGACATCCTGTGCTTTTGAAGCTTATGAAAAAAACAGAAGAGATCGAGAGCCCGATATGGTGTAGTATGTCAGGATAATTGGGAATAAAGGTAGTCGATGTTTGATATACTCACAAAATTGGGTTACCACACAGGTAACCACTGGAACGGCAGGTGGGGAGAATTATAACCTGACCCCACTCAGGTATTAAAATGTCGCTCTCTGTAGACAGGAAACAAGATGGGGATGCACCCCTCCACCCAAGGTGGACTTAATCAATGTAATTGTCAAACAGCAGAGGTGCCAGAAAGTATAAAAGAATTCCTTTAAAAACGTAAAAGAAGGGGGGATGTGGGTGGATTCACCTCCCTTAAGCAAAGACCAGCCAATGAGCCGTTGACAGACAACAGTATTATTTATTGGGGATTCTCCAGGTAATACAACGCGTTTCGCGGGCAAAGCTCCCGCTTCATCAGGCAATCAAAACGGAGAAAAACTGTGGAAAGAACAAGGGGACAAAACAAACAGGGGGACTAAGCCAGAGGACACTCCACAATATAGACATAATACATGTTATATAATTTAAATATTGGACATGATTAAATGTTTTTTGCTGCATTAATCATAAAAAACAATAAATAAATAAATTAATTAAGTGCCAATGCGTCCGTATATACAATAATAATAATAATAATAAAAAACGGCTTGATAGACAGTCTATATAGTATGCAGGGAAAGAAAGGAAATCTGACATAATTAAAAGTTTTTTTGCTGCATGAATCATAAAATGCAATAAATCAACAAAGTGCCAATGTGTCCATGTATACTAATAATATAAGGTTTGATAAACAGTCTATGTAGTGTGTAAAAGGGAGAGAGATTCTGACCCACAATCAATGTTTATATGCATGTATACTAAAGTGAGTTTTTCATAAAAACGTGTGGCAGTAAAACGCTTTCCAAATACATGTGTGGCATAAAATAGAAGAAGAACAGTGTGGCTTACCATTAGCAGGTCATGTCCAAGTATGAGCGCCTCTATAGAGGTCTGCTGTGAGCGGTGTCCAATTTAAATGCTACACTTGGCGCCAAGCGGGGATGATGGGCGGATGTGCGTACCGGGTGCGTCCTGCTCGGACGACTTCCGGTAGCACTGTGTATCAAATGGCCACTCGGAGCAATGCAAAGCAAGAAGGACAAGAAGGAACAGGATGAGCACTTCCAGAACCCTACAGAATTACTTGCAGCAGGCTACTGGTGTAAACGTCTCTGACCTAACGTAGATAATAGGATAACAGAGGTGCCAACAGGATAAAAAAACACTAAAAGATCTTAAAAACCCATCTTGGTAATAGAGGAGGCAGTGGTGGACTCTCCTCCTCCAAGCAGATTACACGACTGTGGATTTTCAGTCAAAACAATTTTATTGGATACTCCAAATAAAGTGCAACGCGTTTCACGGGATACAAACCCGCTTCATCAGGCAATAACAGATAGGAGTAAACAGCATCTGCCAGTATCATCAACACTGAGCGCCTCTGACCTAACAATCAAACAAAGTGTTCATGGGGTCACCTGAGGGCCCAATGTCCTCACTTTCCATCACAATGGAGCTAGACTGGCATGTTCAGTGACCCACTGACATCCTGTGCTTTTGAAAGATGTGTGCAGGTTCATCCTGAGCAAATGTGACAGATGTAAAAGGGTGTTATGATCACTTCTGCAGCATGTACTGCTGGCTGCAGTTTTACTGAAGACAAGCAGTTTTTTATTTCTTTGCGTGCATTTGCTCGCATAGTTCTGCGTGCGCTTACACTGAGCGTTGATTCCATCTGCAGTCGCTCTGAAGTTAATGACAGATTAATATGCTCTTGTGAAAATAAACATTGTCTGTTGCAATAGAGCTGCAATCTCTTTCTTACAGGCTGCATATCATTGTCTGCCCTTTCCTGCTGTCAGCCTGTGATTGATTACCATTCACCTGTGTGGGAATCTGCATGTCTACTCCCATTGGATGACCTCAATATAAAGGACTGCTTCCTGCAGGGCTCCTCGGGCTATCATAGCTTCAGCATAAGCCTGTCTTGCTGCTGCTTTGGCCCCAGATCGTGTTTCTAGTTCTAATGTTACTTTGCTGGTCTTGCATCATATATTGGTTCATCACCGATATATATGCATACTAGCACGTTTGTTATTCTCCTTGTATTCGTGTTACGTTAATACATCAGTGTCACTGATATATACATACACAAACTGTTTATATCCTGTGTTCAGTCAGTCAGCTTCCAGCAGGTTTTGGTAGGTTGCGCGTATCGTGATCACCCATGCTTAGCTAGTCAGTCCTGTTCCTGTTGCCTCGCGTGGATTGCGCTCGCTTCTGCGTAGAAGTAGCGAATCCTTCCTAGTCCTGCTCCAGTTCTTAGTTAATGTTCCTTGCTTATGTCATATATCGGTTTATCGCCGATATATACATATGTCAGTTAGTCGTTTGTAGTTCATTGATAGCTGTAACCGTAATACGCTAGGAAATCATACCTATTGTATATTTGTGTGGATTACGTCTGCCTTCTTTGACTCTATTTCCCGACTATTCTGTCCTGTCCTTGTGAGGCACGCCACCGCTGCAATCGCATTGGCTGCCTCATTCCAGTCTGTCTTGTTATGGACGCTTGCTGTCACTTAAGCAGTGACTAGTTTAGCAAGCGTTCATTCTGTTACCTGTCCTGATCTTTTGAGTTCTGGTTTATGCGCTCAGCGCTACCTTGCGCTGAGCCACTAAAGTTACAGGATTGTTTGTGGCTGTTCGGATCTACGCCTGCTCTGTGCGCCACATCTCCTGCTGGAGTCAGTCCTCTCCACTAAACTGGGGATGCCCTGGTTCCTTGTGCTAGTGTGTGTACCTCCTTCACGTCAGGTTATGCATGTCATGCTGACTGTGGAGAATATACCACCAAGCATAACAAAGGGTCTGGAGAAGCTATGGAGAACATTATGCTGCCTGTAACACCTTTCAGCATGACCAGTTTGATGGTGGGTCACTGATGGTCTAGGTAAACATATCCATTCAAGGATACACAGACCTCTACAGGCTAGACTATGCCACTGTGACTGCCAAATCATTGGATCCATTGTCAGACTGTACATTGGTGCAGTGGGTCCTGGTGCATGGCAATGCCCAGTCACATGTGGCAAGAGTGTGAAGACAGTTCCTCATGGATGAAGGAGTTAATACTGGCCCTCACACTCTCCTGACCTAAATCCATGTATGCACTAAATTATGTTAAGCATAATTATGTGCTTGAAATCTTACGCACAATGAGTACAGCGTAATGCATTGCATGTAATGTATTGCATACTGTTCTACTTATTGAGCGTCAAGACTTTACGCACTTTATTCTGCTTAACCCAGTTCAGCGCATAAATCCCAATATGTATGTGTCTATCTGACACCACAAGGTTGCACCTCAGGAGCTCAGGGATACCCTGCTCCAGATCTGGGAGGAGATCCCACATGACACAATCCAACATCATCAAGCTGGGACCTGGTACATGCAGCAGAATGGTGCTAGCTGAAGTGTTGGCACCAGGGCACTGCTCCTTGTTTGAAAAAGGAGAGATAAGATCATACTTACCCAGCATTCTTCCTGCTGTCAATCTCTGCTTGAGAAGTGGGGGATCACTGGACTACCAGGTAAAGTATATAAGTGAGAAGGAGGGGAGTCACTAGAATACTAAGGATGACCATATTATGGGGGAGGGGGAAACCACTAGAAAATATATAAGGTAGGGGGGACAACTAGACCACAATGGAGATGGTATAATAAATGGGTGACCATTACACTACCGGGAAAGCTTGAAAGCAAGAAGTAGGGAAATTAACCAGCAGGAATAAACATGTAAGGAGACGGGGGAACAAATTCCAAATGCCACATACAGTATATTTCCAGTAATTACTAGCAAATAGCAATACAAAGGATTTTTTCATCTCTTAATTTTTTATGTGAAGAAAATATGACATTTACAGAGAACAGTTTTCACTGTTGGCATTACTATAGAGCACATGTGTGGAACTCCAGGCTTGGAGGGCCAGATCCATGCCAGTGTTAGGATGGACTGAGAAAGAAAGGAATGTGTTCTACCTGATGGACCACACCTTTTCTGATACAGACCCATCAATTCATTTGAGCTGTATCAAAAATGTGTGAGGATCTCGGCCCTTGTAGGACCGGTTTGACATACCTGCTATAGAGGATTGTGTCCAGCACATCCAGCATACAGAAACAGTCCTTACTGTCTGTAATCCTGTGATAGAAATTTGTTCAGAATGATAGAAAGCAAAAATAAAGCATCAAATAGTGTGTAAATAACTCATCAGCTGTTCCTGTGTCTCTCTGCCTCACGCAGTCTAAAGTAAATAGAGTTTAAGCCAGGAAAAACTCATTCTGAATGGGGTGTAAGCATGCAAAAACGAGAAAAAAGTACAGGTCATTCTCTTCAGATCCTTTCTTTTTAGCTGAAAAATCTCTCAGCTGTTCTCATTTGATTTGTCATGATACAGCTCTGGCCCCAACACCGACAAATAGCTGATGCACAAGGTTTCTTTTTTACACAGGCTGTGATGAGAGACTACAGAAAAGCCTTCTATTGTTACGGGCTAAAAGCTCTATAGGTATCTGGGGATTACAGAAGGACAGTGTCTTTGATAGTTGTTCTTTAAGGTTTTACTGCAGGAAAGTTCAAAGGGTCATTAGCTCTGCTCTGTTTCATAGTTTAAAATACTGAGTGTAGTTTGCAAACTGCAAATATTGGAGAATGATGCAATGTTATGTATATGAAAATAAAAATATGAGACTCTTTTGTTTGCTACTAATGTTTAGAGTTGGGCCGAACCTCCGATTTTAGGTTCGCGAACCGGGTTCGCAAACTTTCGCGGAAGGTTCGGTTCGCGTTAAAGTTCGCGAACCGCAATAGACTTCAATGGGGATGCGAACTTTGAAAAAAAAAAAATTATGCTGGCCACAAAAGTGATGGAAAAGATGTTTCAAGGGGTCTAACACCTGGATGGGGGCATGGCAGAGTGGGATACACGCCAAAAGTCCCCGGGAAAAATCTGGATTTGACGCAAAGCAGCGTTTTAAGGGCAGAAATCACATTCAATGCTAAATGACAGGCCTAAAGTGCTTTAAAACATCTTGCATGTGTATACATCAATTAGGTAGTGTAATTAAGGTACTGCTTCACACTGACACACCAAACTGTTCACTGAACAGAACAGGTATGCAGTGGCGGGTTCACTGAACAGAACAGGTATGCAGTGGCGGGTTCACTGAACAGAACAGGTATGCAGTGGTAGGTTCACAGAACAGGTATGCAGTGGTGGGTTCACTGAACAGGTATGCAGTGGCGGGTTCACTGAACAGAACAGGTATGCAGTGGTAGGTTCACAGAACAGGTATGCAGTGGTGGGTTCACTGAACAGGTATGCAGTGGCGGGTTCACTGAACAGGTATGCAGTGGTGGGTTCACTGAACAGGTATGCAGTGGTGGGTTCACTGAACAGGTATGCAGTGGTGGGTTCACTGAACAGGTATGCAGTGGCGGGTTCACTGAACAGGTATGCAGTGGTGGGTTCACAGAACAGGTATACAGTGGTGGGTTCACAGAACAGGTATGCAGTGGTGGGTTCACTGAACAGGTATGCAGTGGCAGGTTCACTGAACAGGTATGCAGTGGTGGGTTCAATGAACAGGTATGCAGTGGTGGGTTCAATGAACAGGTATGCAGTGGTGGGCTCAATGAACAGGTATGCAGTGGCAGGTTCACTGAACAGGTATGCAGTGGTGGGTTCAATGAACAGTTATGCAGTGGTGGGTTCAATGAACAGGTATGCAGTGGTGGGCTCAATGAACAGGTATGCAGTGGCAGGTTCACTGAACAGGTATGCAGTGGTGGGTTCAATGAACAGGTATGCAGTGGTGGGTTCAATGAACAGGTATGCAGTGGTGGGTTCACAGTACAGGTATGCAGTGGTGGCTTCACAGAACAGGTATGCAGCCAGGAACAAGCTAAGCCTAACTAATCTTTCCCTATGAGAGACAGTGCAGCAGCTAATGCAGGCAGGCACACGAGTGACCGTAATGGCCACCGCTGCCTGCCTTATATAAGGGGGGTGGGGCTCCAGGGGCTAGTGTAGCCTAATTGGCTACACTGGGCCTGCTGACTGTGATGTAGAGGGTCAAAGTTGACCCTCTATGGTGCATTATGGGGCGAACCGAACTTCCGCAAAAGTTCGCCTGCGGGACGCGAACGCGAACCACGAAAGTTCGCGTGGAACCGTTCGCAGGCGAACCGTTCGGCCCAACTCTACTAATGTTCTAGTAGCCTCCCTGGCGTTCTATTTCCCCAGGATTTCCGTGCAAAAAGTGGTTCAATTAATTTCCAATAATTGTCAACCTTTTTTTTTTTTTTTTTTGCAATCATTTTTTTTTAAATATTGAATTCAATACAGGTTATTGTATTGAATTCAACTAAAAAAAGTGTTTACTGTGAGATGTTGATGACACTGTGTGACCCTGGTGTCATCAACGCTGATCGCCGGGGGACATGAAGCAAAATCTGCCAAGGGACATGGAAGAAGGCACCGAGGAAGCTATCAGAGGTATGCAACGAGGGATCAGCACGCCAATGGTGAATATAAGACCCAGATGTGTAGCCAGGTGTATAGTTTTGCCAGATGTATAGGTAGGCAGATATTTTACCAAATGTATAGGTAGGCAGATATTTAGCCAGAAGTATAGGTAGCCAGATGTTTTACCAGATGTATAGGTAGCCAGGTGTCCCCTCTCGCCCCCCCCCCCGATCCCCCACCCCCCAGTCTCCTCCAGCCCCGATTTACTCACCCGAGGGCTGTCTCCTGCGGTGGCTTCTGTGCAGGGGAGGGGGGGATCCCTCTTCCTTGTGGGCTGGTGGCTGGTCGGGGATTCCCCCTTCTGCGCAGGGGGGGGGAGACCCCCCTTCTATGCGGGCTGGTGGCCGGGTGTCTCCCTTCTGCGCAGGGGGGGGAGATCCCCCTTCTATGCGGGCTGGTGGCCGGGTGTCTCCCTTCTGCGCAGGGGGGGGGGGGGAAGATCCCCCTTCTATGTGGGCTGGTGGCCGGGTGTCTCCCTTCTGCGCAGGGGTGGGGAGATCCCCCTTCTATGCGGGCTGTTCGGGGACTCCCCCTTCTGTGTGGGGGGTCCCCTTCTGTGCGGGCTGGCTGAGGGTGTCCCCTCTCGCCCCCCCCCCCCCCCCCGATCCCCCACCCCCCAGTCTCCTCCAGCCCCGATTTACTCACCCGAGGGCTGTCTCCTGCGGTGGCTTCTGTGCAGGGGAGGGGGGGATCCCTCTTCCTTGTGGGCTGGTGGCTGGTCGGGGATTCCCCCTTCTGTGCAGGGGGGGGGGGAGATCCCCCTTCTATGCGGGCTGGTGGCCGGGTGTCTCCCTTCTGCGCAGGGGGGGAGATCCCCCTTCTATGCTGGCTGGTGGCCGGGTGTCTCCCTTCTGCGCAGGGGGGGGGAGATCCCCCTTCTATGCGGGCTGGTGGCCGGGTGTCTCCCTTCTGCGCAGGGTGGGGAGATCCCCCTTCTATGCGGGCTGGTGGCCGGGTGTCTCCCTTCTGCGCAGGGGGGGGGGGAGTTCCCCCTTCTATGCGGGCTGGTGGCCGGGTGTCTCCCTTCTGCGCAGGGGGGGGGGAGATCCCCCTTCTATGTGGGCTGGTGGCCGGGTGTCTCCCTTCTGCGCAGGGGTGGGGAGATCCCCCTTCTATGCGGGCTGTTCGGGGACTCCCCCTTCTGTGTGGGGGGGTCCCCTTCTGTGCGGGCTGGCTGAGGGTGGCTCTTTCCTCTTCCTCCCTCCGGATCCCACGTGCGTCCCCCCGTACCCCCCCCCCCCCCTCCTGATCTCCTATCCTCCCCGGTATCCAGCCCTGCACTACTCACCCGAGGGCTGTCTCCTGCGCCGGCCGCGATTGGCACCCTCCTCCTCCATCACTGAAGTCTCGGTTCTGTGTAACTACAGTACGAGGCTTGGTGACGTCACCAAGCCTCGTACTGTAGTTACACAGAACCGAGACTTCAGTGATGGAGGAGGAGGGTGCCAATCGCGGCCGGCGCAGGAGACAGCCCTCGGGTGAGTAGTGTAGGGCTGGATACCGGGGAGGATAGGAGATCAGGGGGGGGGGGGGGGGGGGACGCACGTGGGATCCGGAGGGAGGAAGAGGAAAGAGCTACCCTCAGCCAACCCGCACAGAAGGGGACCCCCCCACACAGAAGGGGAAGTCCTCGAACAGCCCGCATAGAAGGGGGATCTCCCCCCCCCCTGCGCAGAAGGAAGACACCCGGCCACCAGCCCACATAGAAAGGGGATCTCCCCCCCCCCCCCTGCGCTGAAGGGAGACACTCGGCCACCAGCCCGCATAGAGGGGGGATCTCCCCCCCCCCTGCGCTGAAGGGAGACACCCGGCCACCAGCTCGCATAGAAGGGGGATCTCCCCCCCTGCACAGAAGGGAGACACACACCCGGCCACCCCCTCCACACAGAAGGGGGGATCCCTGCCCGCACGCACATTCTCTGCCCGCCAGCTGCACAGGGATTCCCCAGAGTGGCTGGATGCTAGTTCTGCACGCTGGGGGTAGCACAGATCGCTACCCACAGCGTGCTGACAGGCATCCAGCCACTCTGGGGAATCCCTCTGATGAGGGAAAAGTGGAGCCGGCGGTGCAGAGAAACAGGAAATCTCCCTGGCAGTATTGAGGAGCCTAGCTCGTCATTACCACTTTCAGCATGTTTCAGCTGGACGAGCCAGGCTCGTCATTACCTCCAGGGTGGTTAATTATCCGTACTACACATACAATTCAATATATCATACGTTTTGTTTTTGTTTTTGCTTCAATGTCACGTTAAAACTGTAATGGGTAAAAACTGAGAAATAATGTTTTTTTTTCTTTTGTTTCAATCAAAAAGCATAGAAAATAAAATTATTGTTATGAAGAAATCCCACCCAATGACAAACACAAAAAAAACAATATATGATAAGGTGTCATAAGTATTGATTGAGTTATTGCTGATTGAATAGGAACAAAGCAACAATGTCAAAACGACACTGGTCCATCAGGGTAAAACAGGTCTAGATGTAAAGTGGTTAACATGACTGTGTGAACTGTGAACATGGTTAAGCAGCATGGTTCTCTTCCGCTTTTGAAAACATTTCAACTTGAATTATAGCTGGTAGACTAATAAGCCTCAGGTATGGATGAGAAATGTAGTCTGTCCAGTGGTGTGAGCAGGACAAAGTACTTCTTTCATTCTATCTCAATCTTTCTGATGTGAGTTTAACCTGTCAACATAAGTGAACAACATGTTATAAGTATGTTTGTGAATCCTTTTAGCAGTGGCTATTGAACTATTCAGCCAGTGGTTCAAACGTGAAATGTCGTCTATCCAGTGCTGTGAACTAGGTAATATGCTAATTATATGTAATATTACAGACCATACCACTTTTTGGTTTCATGAAAGCTTCCTTTTTGTCTAACACCCATGAGGACCATGTACACGAAGGAAAAAAAACGTTTTTAATATTTTGTATCGTGCCAATAAAGTTTTTCATTATGATTTTGTACTGCAAGATTGTGTCCAAGTATCTTCCTTTCCTGGCGGTAACCCCGAACGTAGTTCGGGGTAAGCCGCGCAGGAGGTTTTCTCCGGCCCTGCGCACCCGATCGCCGCTATCCGTTGCGGCGCGTGGGCCCCCCCAGACCCCGTGCGCTGCCTGGCCAATCAGTGCCAGGCAGCGCCGAGGGGTGGATCGGGACTCCCAATGACGTCACGACGTCGCTGACGGCGGTGACGTCATCCCGCCCCGCCGCCATGGCGATGGGGGAGGCCCTCCAGGAAATCACGTTCTTTGAACGGGATTTCCTGATCGGAGATCGCCGAAGGCGATCGAAGAGGGCGGGGGGATGCCGCTGAGCAGCGGCTATCATGTAGCGAGCCCTGGGCTCGGTACATGATTTAAAAAAAACAAAAACAAAAAAAAACTGCCGCGCTGCCTCCTGGCGGAATATTTCATACCGCCAGGAGGGTTAAAGGACAGTAGTTCTCTCTACCTGAATAACCAGTGCTGTGACCTAGACAGATATTAGGACAAATGGTGGAGTTCAGCATTCTTTCTATGTCACTCATTCCAATGCAACTTTAATCAATGAAAGAACTAAATTTAAATCATTCTGTTGCTTCTGGACAGTTTGCATATTTATGTCGGCATTCCTCTATTTTTGAATGTATTTATTTGAAATGTAACTTGTCATTATTTCTTTTTGAAATGTTCCTCTTTTTAACTATTAATTTCTAATATGTTCTTCTATGATTACTCCTATTCCTGTAAAGTAATAATGTAGATATATGTTAAATAATGTGATTAAAAATGTAATATTTAGTTCATGCTAGTGACTCTGTGGTAATGTAGCCTGTCTGTTGAGGAAGGAAGAAGTTAAAGGACAACTGAAGTGAGGAGTATATGTAGGCTGACATATTTATTTTCTTTTAAAGTGAACCTGAACTCTTGCACATGACAGATGGAAAATATAGAGAAATGCACCCTGTATGAGAGTTTAGTCTGCCTAATTCCCCCTGATCACTCAGCTGTACCAGCTGACTGCCATGGCAGAGAAGCTAATTGATAAAACAGGATGTTAACAATTTGTTTGCTTTCATGAAAGCAGAAAGTATACAAAAGGGATTTTTATTGCAGTATTTGTATAAGCTGTAACAAAGAAATGTTTTCCTTTAAAAGTTATTATGCTGCTGTGTATCTTTTAGAGCAGAAAGAAAGTTCTGAGACCAGGTCCGCTTTAAGCAACGCCAGTTGCTTGGCAGCCCTGCTGGTCTATTTGGCTGCAGTAGTACCTGAATCACACAAGAAACAAGCATGCAACTAATCTTGTCAGATTTAACAAAAATGTCAGAAATACCTGATCTGCTGCAAGCTTGTTCAGGGTCTATGGCTTAAAGTATTAGAGGCAGAGGATCAGCAGGATAGCCAGGCAACTGGTATTGCTTAAAAGGAAATACATATGGCAGCCTCCATATACCTCTCACTTCAGTTGTCCTTTACAGAGCAGACACAGAGGCTAATAGTGCAGGCTACAGACTTATGGAAGATAGAGATGGCCAGAATAGTTCGCCGGCAAGCACTATTCGCCAAAGATCGTGTATTCGTGCTCGCCGCGAGCACATGGCGCAATTTGACGTACCCCCCCCCCCCCCCCCCAGGGCTGGCCCTAGACTTTTTGCCGCCTGAGGCAAATTTAGGAGAGAGCTGCTGCTGCTGACGCCACCCAACCCCCCCCCCCCCGTCCGTCCGTGGGTGCGGGGGGGCCGGCCGCCGAGCCGGAGGGGTAGCGGGCAGGTCGGGGGTATTGGGCCTAGCGGTGGGGAGGGGGGTCAGACCCCCCCCCTCCCTCGCCTGGGTCCCCCGATCTGCGCTCCCCTCCAGCCTGTAATTAGGAAGCTGCTGCCAGATCGTAAGAGGCACGGGCGGGGAGGACTTACCTTATCCGCGTTCCATTGTGCGCTCCACTGACGTCACTTCCTGCATCGCCGTCCACTTACAATACAGTGGGCGGCGATGCAGGAAGCGACGTCAGTGGAGCGCTCGCTGGAACGCGGATAAGGTGAGTCCTCCCCGCCCGTGCCTCTTACGATCTGGCAGCGGCTTCCTAATTACAGGCTGGAGGGGAGCGCAGATCGGGGGACCCAGGCGAGGGAGGGGGGGTCCGACCCCCCTCCCCACCGCTAGGCCCAATACCCCCGACCTGCCCGCTACCCCTCCGGCTCGGCAGCCGGCCCCCCCGGGCGGTTGCCGCCCTTAGAAGTTTGCCGCCTGAGGCAAATGTTTCACCCCGCCTCATGAGCGGGCCGGCCCTGCCCCCCCCCCCCATACATCATTTTTGGGCTAAACTTTGACCCCTTACATCACAGTCAGCAGGCACAAGGCAGCCAATCAGCCTGCACTTCCTCATGGACCCACCCGCCCCCTATAAAAACGCTGCAGTGCCCACCATGTTCCAGTCTGTGTTTGGCTGGAATAGTGAGAGGAAGGGACAGAGCTTGCTGGAGATAGGGAAAGCGTTAGCTAGGCTTGTTTATTTTGATCCTCGCTGGCTGATTGCTGTTTAAAGGGGCTTAGGCAAGAAAGCGAAAGGAAGAGTCAGCACTACAGCTCTCTCTGCGTGCATAAGGGAAATGGCAGGAAGCAGGCCTTCTTACTCTTTGGTGCAGACAGCGTGCTCAGACTTAAGTGTATACAGGGGATGCAGATTAAGGAACAAAGGGGATCAGTCGGCACTTGCTGTGAATTGTCATTTATTCCAAGAGGTGGTAACATATCACATCATCAATAATGTAATGAAGGTAGACATGCCATAAAAGAAGGCTGTGCGGTGGTGGTGGGTGCTGGGCACAGAGGAGCCTTACAGCCGTTTCGCGCTAAGCATGCGCTTCTACAGAGGCTGTGACCCCGAAGCAAGGCTACCTAAGGTAAGCACAGAAGTATCATGCTTTATCCACATACCTCTATGTGTTGTCCATTCTCCTCTCCATTCCCCTTGGCCTCCTTGAAAAATGTGAGTAAAATTTTCAGACAGGAAGAGGCAGGCTTGCTTTGATATTTCCTCCTACCACCCTCCAATTCCCCTCTCTATTTTGGAAGGGAAAGGGGTCAGGAAGAGGAGGGAATGGGAGGGTGATAGGAAGGAATATTGTGGCAAATCAGATTCCTATCTGGAAACTGACTTTAGCCAAAATAAGACATTGAGGGGGCCAGGGCGAATGAGAAGAGGGACAGAAAACACACAGAGGTAGGTGGGACAGAAAACACACAGAGGTAGGTGGGACCAGCATTACCATACATCTGTGCTTTTTTAGCTAGCTTTGTCTCAGGTCAGGTATCATTTGAACATTTTATTTTCCTTGTATCTTTGCTAGAAGTCCTCCATGTCCTCCACAAGTACCCTATCTTGAACAACCACCTTATCTAGTTACTAGAACTCCTTATATGTTGCAAGAAATCTTGCTCGAAGTCTTCTAAATTGCTTGAGGAATTATGTCATCCTGCTTGTAGCTGCTGCTCCACCAGTGATTTGTCAGCTTTCTTCAAATAGTCTTTCATTAATGAAGAGATGCTGACATTAGTGTCATGTCCATCATATTTGAATGTCACTGATCCAGTGATGTAATCCTCCTGATCATGCCTATATTTGTACTCATCAGAATGATGTGCTGTGTGTGCGTTGGAAAAAAAGTGCCCAAAACTGCATTTATGCTGGTGTCACATAGTGTGAATGGGCCCCTAGGATTATCATATTATTTGAAAGAGAAGCAGAAAGTTGTGTTTTCAATCAGTGGGGTGACGATTAGGTGTGGGCAGAGACCCTGCTTTATTTACTGTATTTTTCGGACTATAATACGCTCCGGACTATAAGACGCACCTAGTTTCAGAGGACAAAAACTATGGAAAAAAAATATGTAACTTGGTGCGTCTTTAGTGCAGGGGCGTCTTTTGGTCCTTTCCCCCCAGGTTGTCTCTATCTAAACTACACTGCCCAGCTAAACTAACCCCTGCTGCCCCACTAGATACACTGCACTAACCCCTGCTGCCCCCACAACCTACACTAAGCTACACTGACCCCACAACCTACACTAAGCTACACTGACCTCACTAAGCTACACTTCCCCCACAGCCTACAACCTACACTAAGCTACACTGACCCCACAACCTACACTAAGCTACACTGACCTCACTAAGCTACACTAAGCTACACTGACCTCACTAAGCTACACTGACCCCACAGCCTACACAAAGCTACACTGACCCCACTAATATACACTAAGCTACAGTGACCCCACAAGCTACACTGGCCCCACTAAGCTGCCCTGGCCCCACTAAGCTACACTGACCCCACTAAGCTACACTGACCCCCCCCCCACAGCCTACACTAGGAAACACTGTCCCCCACAACCTACATTTACCGGCAGTGGTAGGGCTGCTGTGTGCTGCTGGTCCAGGCAGAGATAGAAGCAGTCTTCAGTGAGATCAGTCTGGGTCTCTGCGCAGGGTCTCAGCTACGTGATCTGCGGAGATGGAGCCGGGTCCTTTTCAGGAGATCAGCTGGAGCTGCCTTTGTGAGGTCCGTCTGGGTGAGAGGCAGCTCCACAGGAACATCAGTCGAGGTCTCGGCAGGAGGGGATCTTTCTTGGCTGTGGAGGAGCTGAAGCCACATCGCCATGTGCTGGAGCTGCCCACGTGGTGCCGACGCGTCAAAGACATCGGTCCAGATCTCGGCAGGGGGGATTCTTCTCGACGGTGCAGGAGCCGGTGCTGGAGCCACGTGGGCCACCCGCTTGAGCTTCCCACGTGCTGCGCCCGGGTCACAGGCATCGGTCGGGGTCTCGGCGGGAGGAATCCTTTCCGGCAGTGGAGGAGCTGGAGCCACGTGGGCCACCCGCTTGAGCTGCCCACGTGGTGCGCCCGGGTCACAGGCATCGGCCAGGGTCTCGGCGGGAGGAATCCTTTCCGGCAGTGGAGGAGCTGGAGCCACGTGGGCCACCCGCTTGAGCTGCCCACGTGGTGTGCCCGGGTCACAGGCATCGGTCGGGGTCTCGGCGGGAGGAATCCTTTCCGGCAGTGGAGGAGCTGGAGCCACATGGGCCACCCACTTGAGCTGCCCACGTGGTGCACCAGGTAAACGGTTGGGGTCTCGGTGGGGGAATCCTCGGAGTTATTCAAGGCGGAGCCATGTGGGTCATCCATAGCGAGCCTCAGTAAGCCAGAGTGCCACTCAACATCATTCAACCTGTGGGGGACACCTGGCCCACATTCGGACTATAAGACGCAGGGAC